>NC_057402.1:58069161-58297966 GCF_019320065.1 Cervus canadensis
TTCTTGAATATTCAGGGGTTTTCTTCCCCTATGTTTTTCTTTTTTTCTTTTTTTTTTTCCATTTATTTTTATTAGTTGGAGGCTAATTACTTCACAACATTGCAGTGGGTTTTGTCATACATTGACATGAATCAGCCATGGAGTTACATGTATTCCCCATCCCGATCCCCCCTCCTACCTCCCTCTCCACCCGATCCCTCTGGGTCTTCCCAGTGCACCAGGCCCCAGCACTTGTCTCATGCATCCAACCTGGGCTGGTGATCTGTTTCACCCTAGATAATATACATGTTTCGGTGCTGTTCTCTCGAAACATCCCACCCTCGCCTTCTCCCACAGAGTCCAAAGGTCTGTTCTGTACATCTGTGTCTCTTTTTCTGTTTTGCATATAGGGTTATCATTACCATCTTTCTAAATTCCATATATATGTGTTAGTATGCTGTAATGTTCTTTATCTTTCTGGCTTACTTCACTCTGTATAATGGGCTCCAGTTTCATCCATCTCGTTAGAACTGATTCAAATGAATTCTTTTTAATGGCTGAGTAATATTCCATGGTGTATATGTACCACAGCTTCCTTATCCATTCATCTGCTGATGGGCATCTAGGTTGCTTCCATGTCCTGGCTATTATAAACAGTGCTGCGATGAACATTGGGGTGCACGTGTCTCTTTCAGATCTGGTTTCCTCAGTGTGTATGCCCAGAAGTGGGATTGCTGGGTCATATGGCAGTTCTATTTCCAGTTTTTTAAGAAATCTCCACACTGTTCTCCATAGTGGCTGTACTAGTTTGCATTCCCACCAACAGTGTAAGAGGGTTCCCTTTTCTCCACACCCTCTCCAGCATTTATTGCTTGTAGACTTTTGGATAGCAGCCATCCTGACTGGCGTGTAATGGTACCTCATTGTGGTTTTGATTTGCATTTCTCTGATAATGAGTGATGTTGAGCATCTTTTCATGTGTTTGTTAGCCATCTGTATGTCTTCTTTGGAGAAATGTCTGTTTAGTTCTTTGGCCCATTTTTTGATTGGGTCATTTATTTTTCTGGAATTGAGCTTCAGGAGTTGCTTGTATATTTTTGAGATTAATCCTTTGTCTGTTGCTTCATTTGCTATTATTTTCTCCCAATCTGAGGGCTGTCTTTTCACCTTGCTTATAGTTTCCTTTGTGTGCAAAAGCTTTTAAGTTTCATTAGGTCCCATTTGTTTAGTTTTGCTTTTATTTCCAATATTCTGGGAGGTGGGTCATAGAGGATCCTGCTGTGATTTATGTCGGAGAGTGTTTTGCCTATGTTCTCCTCTAGGAGTTTTATAGTTTCTGGTCTTACATTTAGATCTTTAATCCATTTTGAGTTTATTTTTGTGTATGGTGTTAGAAAGTGTTCTAGTTTCATTCTTTTACAAGTGGTTGACCAGTTTTCCCAGCACCACTTGTTAAAGAGGTTGTCTTTTTTCCATTGTATATCCTTGCCTCCTTTGTCAAAGATAAGGTGTCCATAGGTTCGTGGATTTATCTCTGGGCTTTCTATTCTGTTCCATTGATCTATATTTCTGTCTTTGTGCCAGTACCATACTGTCTTGATGACTGTGGCTTTGTAGTAGAGTCTGAAGTCAGGCAGGTTGATTCCTCCAGTTCCATTCTTCTTTCTCAAGATTACTTTGGCTATTCGAGGTTTTTTGTATTTCCATACAAATTGTGAAATTCTTTGGTCTAGTTCTGTGAAAAATACCGTTGGTAGCTTGATAGGGATTGCATTGAATCTATAGATTGCTTTGGGTAGAATAGCCATTTTGACAATATTGATTCTTCCAATCCATGAACACGGTATGTTTCTCCATCTGTTTGTGTCCTCTTTGATTTCTTTCATCAGTGTTTTATAGTTTTCTATGTATAGGTCTTTTGTTTCTTTAGGTAGATATACTCCTAAGTATTTTATTCTTTTTGTTGCAATGGTGAATGGTATTGTTTCCTTAATTTCTCTTTCTGTTTTTTCATTGTTAGTATATAGGAATGCAAGGGATTTCTGTGTGTTAATTTTATCTCCTGCAACTTTACTATATTCATTGATTAGCTCTAGTAATTTTCTGGTAGAGTCTTTAGGGTTTTCTATGTAGAGGATCATGTCATCTGCAAACAGTGAGAGTTTCACTTCTTCTTTTCCTATCTGGATTCCTTTTACTTCTTTTTTCTGCTCTGTGGCCAAAACTTCCAACACTATGTTGAATAGTAGTGGTGAGAGTGGGCACCCTTGTCTTGTTCCTGATTTCAGGGGAAATGCTTTCAATTTTTCACCATTGAGGGTGATGCTTGCTGTGGGTTTGTCATATATAGCTTTTATTATGTTGAGGCATGTTCCTTCTATTCCTGCTTTCTGGAGAGTTTTAATCATAAATGAGTGTTGAATTTTGTCAAAAGCTTTCTCTGCATCTATTGAGATAATCATATTTCTTTATAGTCCAACTCTCACATCCATACATGACTACTAGAAAAACCATAGCTTTGACTAGATGGACCTTTTTTGGCAAAGTAACATTCCCGATTTTTAGTAAGCTGTCTAGGTTGGTTATAGCTTTTCTTCCAAGGATCTTTCTCTTCCAAGCATCTTTTAATTTCATGGCTTCAGGCACCATCTGCAGTGGTTTTGGAACCCAAGAAAAAGTCTGTCACTGTTTCCATTGTTTCCTCATCTATTTGTCATGAAATGATGGACCCGGATGCCATGATCTTAGTTTTTATAATGTTGAGTTTTAAGCCAGTTTTTCACTCTCCTCTTTCACTTTCATCAAGGGGCTCTTTAGTTCCTCTTCACTTTCTGCCATAAGGGTGGTTTCATCTTGGTGGAGACCAAGACAGTGCTGTAGAGTTTGTCATTGTGTGAGAAAGCCCACACAATGGAGCAAATCAGCTCACTGGGTTTCAGTTCATCTTTATACAAATAGTATATGCTTTTACTTATTTATAACTCTAAATAGTATTGGGAAATAAATAGTGAAAGGAGTATGTCAAGGCTGTATATTGTCACTTTGCTTACTTAACTTATATACAAAGTACATCATGAGAAATGCTAGGCTGGATGAAGCACAAGCTGGAATCAAGAATCCTGGGAGAAATATCAATAATTTCAGATATACAGATGATACCACCCTTATGGCAGAAAGTGAAGAGAACTAAAGAGCCTCCTGATGAAAGTGAAAGAGTAGAGTGAAAAAACTGGCTTAAAACTCAACATTCAGAAAACTAAGATCATGGCATCTGGTCCCATAACTTCATGGCAAATAGGTAGGGAAACAGTGATAGACTTTTTTGGGGGGTGAGTGGGTGGGGCTCCAAAATCACTGCAGATTGTGACTGCATCCATGAAATTTAAAGATGCTTACTCCTTGGAAGAAAAGTTATGACCAACCTAGACAACATATTAAAAAGCAGAGACATTAGTTTGCCAGCAAATGTCCATCTAGTCAAAGCTATGGGAAAGGTTGAAAGTGGGAGGAGAAGGGGATGACAGAGGATGAGATGGTTGGATGGCATCACGGACTCAGTGGACATGAGTTTGAATGAACTCTGGGAGTTGGTGATGGACAGGGAGGCCTGGCATGCTGCAGTCCATGGGGTCTCAGAGTCGGACACGCCTGAGCGACTGAACTGAACTGAATAGTTTATCAATGGGAAAGAAAACAGAACATTTTTATGACCCCATGACTCTGATTCCAAGAGAATTCTCATCTAATAATCTTCACAATGCCTCTTGTGTGGGTTGCATTGTCTCTTTCTGTCTTTCTTTCACTAACTGCTCATCACTGCAATGCAGCTCCTGCTTCCTGTGTTCTTCTCTTACTGGTCTTGTAGCATACTCTCCTAGGTCAGCCTCCCTCCTGCCAACTTCTACCCATGTATAGACTGCAGAATTCCCAGGAATCTATGCTTCTTCCTTGCCTGCAGAAATGAGACCCAATTCTACCTATTCTTTTAGATCCACTACTACCTCCTCCTACTTCTAAACTCTCCTCACACATCCCAGGGGCTCAATGGTAAAGAACCTGCCTGCCAATGCAGAGGACACTAAGGCGCGAGTTCAATCCCCTGGTTGGAAGAGCCCATGAAGAAAAATATGGCATCCCTCTCCAGTGTTCTTGTCTGGAGAACCCCATGGACAGAGGAGCCTGGTGGGCTACAGTCCATGGGGTCACAAAGAGTCGGGCATGATTGAGGACACACACACACACACATATACATACATACATACACACACACACACACACACACTACCTCCTCCCACTTCTCAGCTCTCCTCATCCATCCCCAACAAATATTTGAAGGGTGAAAACCTGGCCTCCATTCTCTTTTTCACTTTAACTGGGAGGCAACTCAGAAGCCTTCATTTTGAATGCCTGTGAGCTGTTCACCTTCCACAGAGAGAGAGAGAGAAGTGCTGCAGAAACCAATCTCCAAAATAAGCAACTTGAAGGAGGTGAAAGATTCTAGAAATTCAATTACAGAAAAGAAGAAAGAAAGAGATTCAGAGAGAAAAAGAGTGAGTTTCAGGATTTGTCCAGGTCTGTATATCCTTCCACCCATTGCTCAGGCACTAGGAATGGAGTTCAGCGTCTAAGTTTGGGTTGATATGTGGTAGGAATTCTAAGGATCCCATTCACAGGCAATGTGATATTAGAAAATCTTCCCCATCTTAGTCATCTCCTCTTCAAAATCAGGATACTGATAGAAACAACCACGTAAAACAACATAAAAAAAGGACAAAAGTTAATTGCCTGTCACTTATTAATAAGTAACTGACAAACAATACTATGTTTTAAACATATTTTAGTAGAAGACATATGCAACATTTTTTTGGGGGGGGGGGAAGGAAAAGAATCCTTTCTCCTTTCTGATATTTTTTTTTTTCTTTTAAAAAATAGTAACCTCAATATTTCCTTTTCATTTACCCCCTCAGCCTTTGCCTTGGTTTAGAATTTCATCAACCCTCATTTAAGCTATTTCAGGATCCTAGTAACCGGTCTCCCTGGCAACAGTTTCCACTCTACTCATTGCCTAAAGACTGATTTTCTTTCCTCTCTTCCTAATCCCTCCCATTATTCTATCTTTCCCCATCAAGTGAATTTAAAAGCCACACTCATAGTACACTATAATATTATTTGTGTGCCTGATTAGTCCTTTTTGCATATGAATAAATATTTATTGAATAGTTGAAATGATAACTCAGTATAATTTATATTCTGATTTTCACCTAGCAATGATTTAACAAGCCCTTCCCCAACTGCTTAAAGGCCCCTAAAAATCATTATTTTAGACCATGTGTGGATCCATGTGGGTAAAAAAGAACATTTTTCAATTAATTACTTACCTTGTTGGAGGTTGCTTCCAACTCTTCAGGTTTATTTTAAAATATGTTACATTGAAAGTCTGAGTATGCATTTGGTATTTTCCTCACTTTTGACTGATTTCATTCTAAGATAAGCCCTATAAGGTAGCATCTGTGAGAAGGAGTGAAAAGGTGTTTATGGCACTTTATTATGATACCAGCTGCTTTCCAAATGAAATGGCTAAATCACCACCAATCTATTTTGTGCATTATTGGATCATGTCACTACAAGACATAAGAATCACACATTATCACATAACCTAATTTTGCTTTGAAAGAATAAACATTTTTAATTAACTTAAGGCTTATAACTTGGAATCTTTGTTTTAGTTTAATGACTAACAAGCTTCATATTATTCACATTTCACTCTGTGTGTGCATGTGTGTGCACATGCATATGCATTTGGAGCTTAAATATTCATATGATTTGAGTATTTATTATTTATTGATATACTCATTAAGAACAGTTGGTTAATGATTAAAGCAATAATATCTCTTTAATATTTATTACAATGACTCTTTTTGTTTTTGTTGTTTTATTTTTGGTGGTGGTAGAGGGAGGGAAAAAAGAAAGGCTCAGTCATGTCCAACTCTTTGCAAGCCCATGGAATTATCCAGGCAAGAATACTGGAGTTAGCAGCCTTTCTCTTCTCCAGGAAATCTTCCCAACCCAGGGATCAAACTCAGGCCTCCCGCATTGCAGGTGTATTCTTTACCAGCTGAGCCACAGGGGAAGTCCAAGAAGACTGGAGTGGGTAGCCTATCTGTTCTCCAGTGGATCTCCCAACACAGCACTTGAACTGGGGTCTCCTGCATTGCAGGTGGGTTATTTACCAACTGAGCTATCAGGGAAGCCCCCAGAGTAGTAGAGGTAGTTCTTTCTTTACCGGCATAGGAAATTTGATGTAATTTAGTGTTCTCAGAAACTTGTGTTCTTTCCCTTGTTCCTTCCACAGTGGCATAGTGGTAAATAACACACCTACCAATGCAGGAAATGCAAAAGATGTGAGTTTGATGCCTGGGTCAGAAAGATCCATTGCAGCATTCTTTCCTAGAAAATTCCATAGACAGAGGAGACTGGAAGGCTACAGTCCATGAGACTACAAAGAGTTGGACACAGCAGATGACACACACACACAGATGCACACACACACAATATTTCATTGTGTGTATATATCACATTTTATTTATTCCTTCATTTGTCAATTGACCTTTGGGTTGTTTCCTTATCTTGGCTATTGTGAATAACACTGTGATGAAGCTGGGAATGCATACATCTCTTTCAGAAACTGATTTCAATTATTATGGATATAAATTCAGAAGTGAGATTGTTGGGTCATAAAGTAATCCTATATGCTAACAATGAACTATCTGAAAAAGAAAATAAGAAAGCAATATCATTTACAATAGCATCAAGAAATATTTAGGAATAGGCCTAAACAAGGGAGTGAAAGACTTGTACACCTAAAACTGCAAGATATTGATGAACTAAATTAAATCAAAATCATATACACAGAAAGACATACTATATTTATAGGTAAGAATGATTAATATTGTTAAAATGTACATACCACTGAAAGACAAATTACTCAATATCATACTACAAATTTGATGCAGTCTGCATTTTCTATCAAAATTCCAGATGTTTTTACAGAAACAAATAACCCACAAAGTTCACATAGAAACACAGAAGATCCTGAAAAACCAAGCAAACTTTAAATAAACAGCAATGTTACAGATATCACACTTTCTAATTTTGAAATTTATTGCAAAGCCTCAGTAATTAAAACAGCATGGTACTTGCATAAAGACAGAGAGATAGACCAGTTTGGAAAAGAATAGAGAAACTAGAAAAAACCTAAACATATTGATTTTCAATAAGGACATCAAGGACACACAAAGGGAGAAAGGGTATACTCTCAACAAATGGTGTTGGGAGTACCAGATATCCACATGCAAAGAATGAAATACACCATACACATAAAATAACTCAAAATGGATTAAAAATTTAAAACTTAAAAATTGAAACTGTAAAAATTCTAAAAAAAAAAAAAAAAGGAGAGAAGTATCTTAGCATCATCCATGGCAATTTATTTTTTGGATTTGATGCTGAATACACATGAAATAAATCAAAAAAACAGACAAATGAGACTACACCAGGCTTAAAAGCTTCTATACAACAAAGAAAGTGATCAGAAAGTGAAAAACTGTGGAATGGGAGAAAATACTTGCAAATCATCTCTCTGATAAGAGGATAATATCCAAAGTATAGAAAATTCTCCTACAACCCAGTAGCAAAAATAAAAATGAATTTAAAATTCTCTAATTAAAAATGAGAAAAGGACTTCAATAGACATTTCTCAAAAAAATAAATAAATAAAAGAAAAAGAATGCCACCAAGTATATGAAAAGTTGCTCAACATCACTAATCATGTAGATCAAAACTACAATTGGATATCACCTCAAATCTATTAGGATGATTATTATTAAAAACAAAAAGCAAAGATAACAAGTATTGGTGAAGATGTAAAAAATATTAGAACTCATACATTATTGGTGGGGATGTATAACAGTGCATTGCACTCTTGAATACTGTGTGGAGGTTATTCTCTAGCATCCTTTGGGTCCATTGGGAAGCATACATAAAAGCAATAATGGAGATGAAGAACAGTATCGTAGGCTTGGTCAGATGTGCTTCCTCTGTATTGACTCTACACTGCACAGGGAGGACTCTTGAGAGTCCCTTGGACTGCAAGAAGATCAATCCTGTCAATCCTAAAGGAAATCAATCCTGAATATTCATTGGAAGGACTGATGCTGAAGCTGAAACTCCAATACTTAGGCCACCTGTCAGGAAGAGGTGACTCATTGGAAAAGACCCTGATGCTGGAAAAGATTGAAGGCATGAGAAGAAGGGGATGACAGAGGATGAGATGGTTGGATGGCATCACTAGCTCAATGGACCTGAGTTTGAGCAAGCTCTGGGAGATGGTGAAAGGCAGGGAAGCCTGGTGTGTTGCAGTCCATGGGGTTGCAAAGAGTAGGACATGACCTAGCGACTGAACAACGACAAATGTGGCCAATGCCATGATCTTAGTTTTTGTTGTTGTTATTGTTGTTGTTTAATATTTAGCTTTAAGTTGGCTCTTTCACTCTCTTCCTTCACTTTCATCAAGAGGCTCTTTAGTTCATCTTTGCTTTCTGCCATTAGAGTGCTATCATCTGCATATCAGAGGTTGTTGATATTTCTCCCTGAAACCTTGATTCCAGCTTATGATTTATTCAGCTCAACATTTTGCATGATGTTCTAGCTCAGTAAGCAAAGCATCTGCCTGCAATGCAAGAGACCTGGGTTCGATTCCTGGGTCAGGAAGATCCCCTGGAGAAGGAAATGGCAACCCACTCCAGTCTTCTTGCCTGGAAAATCCCATGGACACAGGAGCCTGGCAGATTACAGTCTATGGGGTCACAAGTGTCAGACATGACTGAGCGACTAAGCACAGAGCACACAGCACACACTCTGTATATAAATTAAATAAACAGGATGGCAATATCATCATTGTCATACTCTTTTTCCAATTTTGAACTAACCATTGTTTCATGTAAGGTTCTAACTGTTTCTTCTTGACCCACATGCAGGTTTCTCAGGAGACAGGTAAGATGTTCTGATATTCCTACCTCTTCAAGAATTTTCCATCCTTAGTTGTAATCCACACAGTCAAAGGCTTTGGCATAGTCAATGAAGCAGAAGTAGATTTTCTTCTGGAATTTCCTTACCTCTTCTATGATCCAACGAATGTTGGCAATTTGACTTCTTGTTCCTGTACCCAGTTTTCCTCTTTGAAACCCACCTTGTACATTTGGAAGTTCTCAGTTCACGTATTGCTGAACGCTAGTTTCAATGATTTTGTGCATAACCTTACTTGCTTGCAAAATAAGCACAATTGTCCGGTAGTTTGAACAGTCTTTGGCACTGCCCTTCTTTGGGGTTGGAATGGAAACTGATATTTTCTGGTTTTGTGGCCACTGCTGAGTTTTCAAAATTTGCTGGTACATTGAGTGCAGCATTTAACAGCATCATCTTTTAGGATTTTTTTTTCTTTTTTTTTTATTTATTTTTATTAGTTGGAGGCTAATTACTTTACAATATTGTAGTGGTTTTTGTCATACATTGACATGAATCAGCCATGGATTTACATGTATTCCCCATCCCGATCCCCCCTCTCACCTCCCTCTCTACCCGATCCCTCTGGGTCTTCCCAGTGCACTAGGCCTGAGCACTTGTCTCATGCATCCAACCTGGGCTGGTATTTTTATTAGTTGAAGGCTAATTACTTTACAATATTGTAGTGACTTTTGCCATACAATGACATGAATCAGCCATGGATTTACATGTGTTCCCCATCCTGAACCCCTCTCTCACCTCCCTCCCCATCCCATCCCTCTAGGTCATCCTAAATAGCTTAGCTGTTTTTCCATCACCTCTACTAGCTTTTTGTAGTAATAGTAAGTGAAATAATATCACTGAACAAATCAAGCTACTCTGAGATTCCTTGAATAAATGGGATGCACAAAGCCAGAGACAGCTTCCAGTGGGCAATAGGCACCACTTGTAGGATTTATTTTTTCTTTCTTGCTTAAATTCCACCTAAGTTTCCTGGGATAGATATGCATCAGTCATATTGTGATTTTTTGATCTTCTTGAATTAATACATCCTTAATAGTGTAAACAACCAGAGGATAGAGAAGATATTTTGTTTTTGTTTTTCTATCATTTATGACTCAGAAGAAGATATATGAACTTTATGCTGAATGGAAGGATAGAAATTCATGCTCAGAAGTGTGATGATTTTAGAAGATTAAAGCCAGCAGGGATGTTATTTCAAAATAAAGGCAGGGCTTTATGTTTTAGAATGTGCTCTAATATCCTTAAAGTGGGATGCTAGCAAGAGAAAAATGCAATGCCAGTTGCAAAGGAGCCTAGAAATGTGTGAAAGAGAGTAAGTTACAAGAAGCAAACTACATAAAGATAGATCCTCTGAAACATCATCCTGATTTCAGACATATTAGTTCTGCTTTCTTCCTGTGACATCCAGAAAACTGACAGTCTGACAAAGATCTACCTTTGTGTGGGCCAGAAAGAGTTTGAATTGTCAGTGTGTTGGCCTTGCCTATGTTTTATTAAATTTATCCTAAAGTTTTTCATATTTTGGGGTGCTATTGTAAATAATATACATTTTTTTTTTCATTTTATTTTCAATTTTTTTCATTATTAGTGTATAGAAATACAAAGAATTTTTAAATTTGTGGAAACAATAAATGCTGGAGAGGGTGTGGAGAAAAGGGAACCCTCTTACACTGTTGGTGGGAATACGAACTAGTACAGCCACTATGGAGAACAGTGTGGAGATTTCTTAAAAAACTGGAAATAGAACTGCCAGATGACCCAGCAATACCACTCCTGGGCATACACACTGAGGAAACCAGATCTGAAAGAGGCACATGAACCCCAATGTTCATCGCAGCACTGTTTATAATAGCCAGGACATGGAAGCAACATAGATGCCCATCAGCAGATGAATGGATAAGGAAGCTGTGGTACATATACATCATGGAATATTACTCAGCCATTAAAAAGAATTCATTTGAATCAGTTCTAATGAGATGGATGAAACTGGAGCCCATTATACAGAGTGAAGTAAGCCAGAAAGATAAAGACCAATACAGTATACTAACGCATATATATGGAATTTAAGAAAGATGGTAACGATAACCCTATATGCAAAACAGAAAAAGAGACACAGATGTACAGAACAGACTTTTGGACTCTGTGGGAGAAGGTGAGGGTGGGATGTTTCGAGAGAACAGCATGTATATTATCTATAGTGAAACAGATCACCAGTCAGGTTGTTGCATGAGACAAGTGCTCGGGCCTGGTGCACTGGGAAGATCCAGAGGAATCGGGTGGGAGAGGGAGGTGGGAGGGGGGATCGGGATGGGGAATACATGTAACTCCATGGCTGATTCATGTCAATGTATGACAAAACCCACTGCAATGTTGTGAAGTAATTAGCCTCCAACTAATAAAAATAAATGGAAAGAAAATAAAATTATACATCCCAAAAAAATAAATAAATAAATTTGTGGAAATAATTGTATATTTACAAGCAATTATAAGAATCTTTAGATTTATTTCATATGTTTTACCTAGTTTCTCCTAATTGCACACTTTACACAGTTATACAACAATAACAGAACAAGAATATTCCCATTGACACAGTCAAGATAAAGAACATTTCCATTACCACAGTATCCCTCACACCTTCCTTTAATAACCAACCCCAATCTCCTGCCTCACAGAGATTTGGACACTACTGAGCAACTGAACTGAACTGAACTGAATCTCCTGACCTGCCTATCCCAATTTTTAATCACTAAGAGCAGCTACTCTCTTCTCCATTTATGTAATTTTGAATTTCAAGACTTCTAGTAGAGAATTATAGAATTCTTAACCTGCTTGGTTTGCCTTTTTTACTCAGCATAATCATCTGATGATTCATCCAGGTTGCTACATTTATCAATAGTTCAATCTTGGAAACTGATAAACATCTCTTACTATTGTGATTATATAATTACTACTCACTTAATAACATTGTAGCTTGATTGGTCAACAGGAAAAATAATAGAATCCTACATCACCAAAATTACCATTTAATAGAAAAGCCTTTAATCACTTTTTAACATCCAGATGCATATTAAAATTACCTTGAATTTTTTTGACAAATACAAATACCCAAGTATTGCTTTTTTTTCTCCAAAGCTCCATGTATGTTTCTAATGAGCAGGCATGTCTAGAAACAATTGGACTATAAGATGATCTTTCACTTTTATCCAGTTTGTTTCACCTTCTCTGTTTCACATTCAGTGCTCCTATGTCATTTAGTTTACATGCTCCAATTTTTCCATTTCTTCTTTTTTTATGTTCTTTCTCAAGATTTTTTAGAAAACTTACAAATTTTGCCTAACTAAAAAACTTATGAGATTGTCATTCCACTTGTTTGACTTAGTAAGAAGTGAATGGTAAATTTCGATGCCCATCAGCAGATGAATGGATAAGGAAGCTGTGGTACATATACACCATGGAATATTACTCAGCCATTAAAAAGAATTCATTTGAACCAGTCCTAATGAGATGGATGAAGCTGGAGCCCATTATACAGAGTGAAGTAAGCCAGAAAGATAAAGAACATTACAGCATACTAACACATATATATGGAATTTAGAAAGGTGATAACGATAACCCTATATGCAAAACAGAAAAAGAGACACAGAAATACAGAACAGACTTTTGAACTTTGTGGGAGAATGTGAGGGTGGGATATTTCAAAAGAACAGCATGTATACTATCTATGGTGAAACAGATCACCAGCCCAGGTGGGATGCATGAGACAAGTGCTCGGCCTGGTGCACTGGGAAGACCCAGAGGAATCGGGTGGAGAGGGAGGTGGGAGGGGGGATTGGGATTGGGAATACATGTAAATCCATGGCTGATTCATATCAATGTATGACAAAACCCACTGGAAAAAAATAATAATAATTAAAAAAAAGCATCAAAAAAAATAGATATGCAACAAGCAAAAAAGGTTACTATATAGCACAGGGAACTATAGACAATACAATAGAAAATAACCTGAAAAATGATATATATGTATATGTATAACTAAATCATTTTACACTGCACCCAAAACATTGTAAGTCAACCATATTTCAATAAAATAGAAATATTAAGAAAAAAATAGGCAAATGACCTATACCTGAAAACAGTAAGAAACTGATGAAGGAAACTGAAGATGACACAGATGAATGGAAAGGTGTTATTGGGTTAGAAGAATCAATATTGTTAAAATTACCATACTACATAAGGTAATCTATGTATTCAATGAATCTCTATCAAATTGACAATGGTATTTTTCAGAGAACAAAGGATTTTTTTTTTAATTTATAGAAACAGAAAAAGACCCTAAATAGCCACAGTAATCTTAAGAAAGGTGGAGCTGGAGTAATCAGGCTCTCTGACTTCAGATTATAATACAAAACTATAGTAATCGAAGCAGTATAGTACTGGCTTAAAAACAGACACATAGATGAATGGAACAGTATAGAAAGCCCAGAAATAAACTCACACATCTATGGTCAATTAATCCAAAACAATAGAGTAAAGACAGTCCCTTCAGTAACTGGTGCTTGGGAAACTGGTTAGTTTGTAAAGAATAAATGTAAATTTAAAAATTTTACATGTAAAAGAATAAATTTAGAACACTCTTTAATACCACAAAAAATAAACATAAAATAAATTAAAGATATAAATGTAAGACAGGATTCCATAAAACTTGTAGATGAAAACATAGGCAGAACACTCTTTGACATAAATTGCAGCAATATACTTTGAAATTCACCTCATAGAGTAGTGGAAATTAAAACAAAAAAAATAAATAAATAAGTATGGCCTAGTTGAATTAAAACCTTTCTAAAGCAAAGGAAGCAATAACCAAAACAAAAGGACAACTTACATAATAGGGAAAAAAATTGCAAATGATGCTACTGAAAAGGGATTAATTTCCAAAATATACAAACAGCTCCTATAGCTTAATATAGAGGGAAAAATCCAGTCAAAAAATGGGCAAAATATATAAATAGATTCTTCTCTAAAGAAGACATAATGACGGCCAAAAAGTACATGAAAACATGCTTAATATTGCTAATTATCAGAGAAATGCAAAACAAAACTACAATAAGGCATTACCTTATACCAATCAGAATGAGCATCATTAAAAAGTCTATACATAATAAATGCTGGAGAGGGCGTGAAGAAAAGAGGACCCACCTATGCTGTTGATGGAATGCAAATTGATATAGAGAACAGTATGGAGGTTCCTTAAAAGCTATAAGTAGAGCTGCCATATAGTCCCGTACTCCTAGCCGTGGGTACATATCCAGAGAAAAACACAATTTAAAAATAAAAATGCACTCAACTGTTTATAGAGGCACTATTTCTAATGGCCAATGCATGGAATTGATCTAAATATCCATTGACAGATTAATGGATAAGTAAGAAAGCCAGAAAAAGACAGATACCATACATTGTTTATATGTGGCATCTAAAAATAATAATACAAAAAAAAAAAAAAGCTTTTGTACAAAACAGAAATAAACCCACAGACATAAAATACAAAACTTATGGTTACCAAGGGGAAAAGAGGGTAGGGATAGAATAGGAGTTTGGGGTTAAAAATACACACTGCTATATATTGAATATGTATAGCACAAGGAATGATACTCAATAGTTTGTAATAAATATAAACAAAAAGAATCTTAAAATATACATGTATGTGCATATATATCTGTAAAATAGCTGAATCACTTTTCTGTACATATGAAACTAACACAACATTGTAAATCAACTATAATTCAATAAGAAATAAAAATAAATAGAAAAATGCAAAATATGTATTTATCAACAGTACAGTAACATTGTAAAATAGATGAAAAAAGAGAAATATTGCTAGTTAAAGTAATTAGCCTCCAATTAAAATAAAAGAAAAGAAAAAAAGAACTTCACAGTTTCCAATAACATCCAAATATTTAAAATTATTCTCAAAGTATAGATTTATAATCTCTGACTATCTGGCAAACTGAACCGACATTTTTAGAATAAAAATTAACAGAGTAGAAAGGTTTCCTGGTGGCTCGTTGCTAAATAATCAGCCTGCCAATGCAATAGACACAGGTTCCATCCTTGGATTGGGAAGATCCCTTGGAGAAGGAAATGGCAACCCACTCCAGTATTCTTGCCTTGGAAACCTCATGGACAGAGGAACCTGGCATGCTTTAGTCTATGGGTTGCAAAAGAGTTGGACCACAACTTCAGTCAGTCAGTTCAGTCACTCAATCATGTCGAACTCTGTGACCCCACAGACTGCAGCATGCCAGGCTTCCCTCTCCTTCACCAACTCCTGGAGCTTGCTCAAATTCTTGTCCATCGAATCACTGATGCCATCAATACTTTGGCCACCTGATACAAATAACTGGTTCATTGGAAAAGACCCTGATGCTGGGAACAATTGAAGGCAGGAGGAAAAGGGGTCTACATAGCATGAAATGGTTGGATGGATGGACACAGTTTAGTTATTAAACAACAAAATTATCAAAGAGTAAAAACATTTAAACACTGTAAAAATAATTTACTCCTTTTCATTGCTGAGTAATATCCCATGCAATGGATGCATCAGGCTTGTTGAATCAGGAAGCAATTGAAGGACAGGCTTCCTTGGTACCTCAACAGTAAAGAATCTGACTGCAATGCCAAAGACCCAGGTTTGATCCCTGGGTTGGGAAGATTCCCTGGAGAAGGGAATGGCTACCCATTACAGTATTCTTGTCTGGAGAATCCCATGGACAGAAGGGGCTAAAGGTGGGCTAAAATCAATGGGGTTGCAAAGAGTAAGACATGACTGACCAAATTGTGGAAAATTCTTTGAGAGTTGGAAATACCAGATCACCTACTGTGAAAACTGTATGCAGGTCAAGAAGCAACAGTTAGATCTGAACATGGAACCATGGTCTGGTTCCAAAATGGGAAAAGAGTATGCCATGGCTGTATATTGCCACAAGCTTATTTAACTTACATATAGAGTACATCACTCGAAATGCTGGCATGGATAAAACACAGGCCGGAATCAAGATTCATGGGAGAAATACAGCTGACACCACCCTTATGGCAGAAATCAAAGAAGAACTAAAGAGCCTCTAGATGAAGGTGCAAGAGGAGAGTGAAAGAACTGGCTCAAAACTCAACTTTCAAAAAACTAAGATTGTGGCATCCAGTCCCATCACTTCATGGCAAATAGATGGGGAAAAAAATGGAAACGGTAACAGACTTGATTTTCTTGGGCTTCAAAATCACTGTGGACAGTGACTGCAGCCATGAAATTAAGACACTTGCTCTTTAGAAGAAAAGCTATGACAAACCTAGGCAGCATATTAAAAAGCAGAGACATTACTTTGCTGGCAAATGTCCACCTAGTCAAAGCTATGGCTTTTTCAGTAGTCAGGTATGGATATGCAAGTTGGATGATAAAGAAGACTGAGAACTGAAGAACTGATGCTTTTGAACTGTGGCACTTGAGAAGACTCTTGGAGGTCCATTGGACAGCAAGGAGATCAAACCAGTCAATCCTAAAGGAAATCAACCCTGAATATTCATTGGAAGCACTGATGCTGAAGCTGCTCCAATACTTTGGCCACTTGACGTGAAGAGCCAACTCATTAGAAAATACCATGATGCTGGAAAAGATAGAAGGCAAGAGTAGAAGGGGATAACAGAAGACAAGATAGTTGGATAGCATTGCCAACTCAATGGACAGGAGTTTGAGCAAGTTATGGGAATGGTGAAGGACAAGGAAATGTGCTGCAGTCCATGGGGTTGCAAAAAGTTGGACATAACTGAGAGGATGAACAACAACAAACTGAAAGATCTCTGTGTTGTTTCAAGTTTGGGGCTAATTATAAATAAAATATTATAAATATTCATAAATAGATTTTATGTAAGTATAAATTTCCATCTCTCTGGAATAATTGCCAAGGAGTACAATGTCTGAGTAATATGTTATTTGAACACTTGAAATGTAAATAAACTACCTATCAGCATGGCTTAAAACCAACAAAAAATGATAACACTAAATGCTGACTAGAAGAGAAACTGGATCATTCACATTGATGATGAAAATTCATATTGGTACAACCACTATAGAAAACAGGTAGTTTCTTTACATCTCAAGTGTTTAAATATTGCATTTCAAATGTTCAATTTCTCTAGACTATTTATTAAAAAGACTTTCATTTATTCATTGAATTAGTTTTGCTCCTTTGCCAAAAATCAAGGGGTTATACCTGTGAGGAGGGGTTGTTTATAAGTTCTATATTCTGTGCTATCAATCAATACGTCTGTTTCTCTGCCATATCAGTCTGTCTTGTTTATTGAAATGTAACTCACACTTCATAAGATTTGCCTCTTTAAAGTGCATAGTTAAGTCATTTTTATTATTCAGTTGATCCTTGAAGAAGGCACGGGGGGTTGCGGAGGTAGTTAGAGGCGTCAAATTGCCCAACTGTAATAAATCTGCCTACAACTTTACAAGCGCCTTCTATTCCTGCAGGTTCCACATCTGTGGGTTTAACCAACTGGGAATCTTACTGTTATGCTGTATTTACCATTGAAAACAATTTTCGTCTAAGTGGACCTGTACAACTCAAAGCCATGCTGTTCAAGGATCAACTTGATTCACAAAGCTTTGCAACCAATGCAAGTATCTAATTCCAGTACATTTTCGTTGCCCCACAAAGAAACCGTATATCTATTCAGTCGCTACTTATTCCCAGCTCCATTGTAAATCCTGGCAAAATCCCATGGCAAAACCCTGGAAAACCCTGATCTATCTTCTATCTCTGGAGATTTGACTCCTCTGTTCACTTCATAAAAACTGAGTATTACAAATATCTGTTTTACATCTTGAGTTTTGCGTCTACCTCCTTTTACTTAGCATAATGGTTTCAAGATTTAATCACGTTGTAGAATGTATCCTTATTTAATTCTCCCTTTTTTTCCTACTGAAAGATAGTCCAGTGTTGGTTTTACCCTACCACATCACAAAACATTCCTCAGTTGGTATACATTGGGTTGTTTACACCTTTTGGCTATTATAAATACTGGCACTATGAACATTTGTGTACAAGTATTTGTTTCAGTACCTGTTTTAAAATTTGGGGAAAATATACTAAAAGTGGAAGTGCTAATTCATTTGGTAACTTTAGGCTTAATAGTTTTAGGTACTATCAGATTGTCTTCCCAAGTGGCAGCACCACTTTCCATGCCCATCAGCCATTTATGAGGACTCCAAATTCATCTTTGTGAACATAAGTTTAGTTTTGTCTGTTTGTTTCACTGCAGCCATCCTAATGAGTGTTAAGTGGTATTTCATTATGGTTTTGATGTATATTTTTCTGATGATTAATAATGTTGAATATGTTTTCATGTACATCCTGGCCTTGTGTAGACATTCTTTATCTACTCAAATAGTTTTACCAGTTTTAATGGGGTTGTTTGTCTTTTTATTTTTGAGTTGTAAAAATTATTTTTAATTTTACTTAATAGACACAATGTATTATTTTGTGTTGTTATTGTTCTTCAGTTCCTAAGTGGTATCTAACTGTGATCCAATGGACTGTTGCATGCCAGGCTCATTTGTCCACTACTGTCACCTGGAATTTTCTCAAATTCATGTCCATCAAGACAGTGATGCTATCTAACCATCTTTCTCTGCCACTGGCTTCTCCCTTTACCTTCAAGTTTCCCCAGCATCAAGGTCTTTTGCAACAAGTGGACTCTCTGCATCAAGTGGCCAAAGTATTGGAGCCTTAGCCTCAGCATCAGTCCTTCCAATGAATATTCGGGATTAATTTCCTTTAGGATTGAATGGTTTGATCTCCTTGCTGTTCAAGGGATTCACAAGAGTCTTATCCAAGACCACAATTCAAATGCATCAGTTCTTAGGCCCTCAGACTTCTTCATGGACCAACAATTTTATCCATATATGACTACCAAAAAAGGCATAGATTTGACTAAATGGGTCTTTGCTAGTGAAGTGATGTCTCTGAGTTTAAATACGTTGTCTAGAATTATTATAACTTTCTATCCAAGGATCAAGTGTCTTTTAATTTTATGGCTGCAGTCACCATCCACAGATAAAATCTGTCACTGCTTTCACTTTTTCCATGTTTATTTGCCATGAAGTGATAGGAACAGATGCCATTATCTTAGGCATTTTAATGTTGAGTTTTAAGCTTTTTCACTCTCCTCTTTCACCTTCACCTTCTCTGATAGTTCAGTTGGTAAAGGATCCACCTGCAATGCAGGAGACCCTGGTTCTATTCCTGGTTGGGAAGATCTGCTGGAGAAGGGATAGGCTTCCCACTCCAGTGTTATTGGGCTTCCCTTGTGGTTAAGCTGGTAGAGAATCCACGTGCAATGCAGGAGGCCTGGGTTCAATCCCTGGTTTGGGAAGATCCCCTGGAGAAGGAAAAGGCTTCCAGCATTCTGACCTGGATAATTCCATGGACTGTAGTCCACGGGGTTACAAAGAGTCTGACACAACTGAGCAACTTTCACTTTCACCTTCATCAAGAGGCTCTTTCATTTCTCTTCACATTCTGTCATTTTAGTGGTTACCATCTGCATATCTGAGGCTGTGGATATTTCTCCAAGCAATCTTGATTCCAGCTTGTGATATATCCAGTCCGGCATTTCATATGATGTACTCTGCATATATGTTGTTAAAAATCAAGGTGACAATATACAGTGTTGTTCTCATTTCCCAATTTTGAACCAGTCAGTTGTTTCATTTATGGTCCTAATTGTTGCTTCTTGATCTTCATTCAGGTTTCTCAGGAGACAGGTAAGGTGATTTGGTTCTCCCGTGTCTAAGAATTTTCCACAATTTATTGTGACCCACACAGTCAAAGACTTTTGTGTAGTCAATGAAGCAGAAGTACATGTTTTTTTCTGGAACTCCTGTGCTTTCTCTGTGAGACAATAAATGTTAACAATTTGATCTCTGGTTCCTTTCCTTTTTGAATCCCAGCATGCACATCTGGAAGTTTTCAGCTTGGAGTATTTTGAGCATAAGCTTGCTAGAAGGTGAAATGAGCACAATTTTTATGGTAGTTTGAATATTCTTTAGTATTGACATTCTTTGCGATTGTAATGAAAATTGACTTTTCTAGTTTTGTGGCCACTGCTGAGTCTTCCAAATTTGCTGGCATTTTGAAGGCAGCACTTTAACAGGATCATATTTTAGGATTTTAAATAGCTCACGTAGAATTCCATCACCTCACTAGCTTTGTTTGTAGTAATTCTTCCTAAGGCCCACTTTCTAAGGCCTAAGGAAGTAATGTTTCCTAAGACACCACTCCAGGGTGTCTAGTTCTAGGTGAATGACACCACCATCATGATTATCTGTGTCATTAAGATTTCTTTTTGTACACTTCTGTGTATTCTTTTCACTTCTTAACCTCTTCTGATTCTGTTAGGTGTTTTCAGTTTCTGTCCTTTATTGTGCCAATCATTGCATGAAATGTTTTCTTGGTATTCTAAATTTTCTTGAAGAGATCTCTAGTCTTTCCCATTCTATTGTCTTCATCTGTGTGTGTGTGTGTGTGTGTGTGTGTGTGTTGTTCACCTAAGAAGGTTTTCTCATCTCACCTTTCTTTTCTCTGCAACTCTGCAGTTGGGTATAAATTTTCCTTTCTCCTTTGCCTTTCACTTATCTTCTTTTCTCAGGTATTTTTAAGGCCTCCTCAGACAACCATTTTGCTTTCCTGCATTTCTTTTTCTTTGGAATAGTTTTGGTTACCACCTCCTGAAGAGTATTATAAACCTTTATCCATAGTTTTTCAGGCAGTCTGTCTACCAGATCTACTCCCTTGAGTCTATTTGTCACCTCAACTGTATAATCATAAGGGATTTGATCTAGGTCATAACTGAATGGTCTATTGTTTTCCCCTACTTTCTACAATTAAAGCCTGAATTTTGCAATAAGAAACTCATGATCTGAGCCACAGTCAGCCCCATCTCTTGTTTTTGCTGACTGTATAGAGCTTCTCCTTTGGCTGCAAAAAATATCATCAATCTGATTTCATTACTGACCATCTGGTGCTGTCCATGTGTAGGGTCATGTCTTGTGTTCTTGGAAGAGGTATTTGCTATGACCCAGTGTGTCTTTTTGGCAAAACTCTGTTGGCATTTGCCCTGCTTCATTTTGTACACCAAGACCAAATTTACCTGTTACTCTGGGTATCTCTTGACTTCCTACTTTTGCATTCCAATTCCCTATGATGTAAAGGACACTTTTTTGGTGTCAGTTCTAGAAGGTCTTATAGGTCTTCATAGAACCATTCAATTTCACCTTCTTTGGTATTAGTGATTGGGGTATAGACTTGGATTACTGTGGTGTTGAATGGTTTGTGTTGTAAATGAACTGAGATCATACTGTTGTTTTTGATATTGCACTCAGGTACTGCATTTCAAACTCTTTTGTTGACTATGAGGGGTACTCCATTTCTTTTAAGGGATTCTTGCCCACAGTAGTAGATATAATCATCATCCAAATTAAATTTGCCTATCCCCATCCATTTTAGTTCATTGATCCCTGAAATGTCACTGTTCACTCTTGACATCTCCTGCTTGACCACGTCCAATTTACCTTGATTCATGAACCTATCATTCCAGGGTTTTAATCATTCCAGACTTTAATTTCACCACCAGGTACATCCACTACTGTTCATTGTTTCCACCATGGCCCAGCCTCTTCTTCTTTCTGGAGCTATTTCTCCCATCTTCCCCCGTAGCATATGGGCCACCTGCTGACCTGGGGGCACTCGTCTTCTAGTGTCATATATTTTAGCATTTTCATACTGTTCATGGGGTTCTCAAAGCAATAATGCTGAAGTGGTTTGCCATTCCCTTCTCCAGTGGATCACATTTTGTCAGAACTCTACACCATCTAGGGTTACCCTGCATAGCATGGCCAATAGCTTCATTGAGTTACACAAGGCTGTTGTCCATGTGATCATTTTGGTTAGATTTCTGTGATTGTGGTTTTTGTTATGGAGGTGTGAAATTATAGTTCTTACTTCTATCTGTCCTCTGATGGATGAGAATAAGATGTTTGTGCAAGCTTCCTGAAGGGAGGGACTGACTGTGAGGTAATCTGGGTCTTTCACTGGTGGGCAGAGCCATTCTCTGTAAATTTTTAATCCAATTGTCTACAGATGCCTGGGTCTATTCTCCCACCCTGTAAGTTGTTTGGCCTGAGTTGACCCAGTCCTGGAGTTTGCAGGCTCTATGGTAGAGCTATTTGTGAACTCCAAAAAGGACTTACATCAAGACACACCTCCCAGGACTGCTGCTGCTAGCACCCCTCTCCCTTGGGCAGGCCACTGCCAACCCACGCATCCATAGAAGACCTTCAAACATTCAGAGGCAGGTCTGGTTCAATCTCTCTTGGGGTCGCTGCTCCTTTCTCCTGGGTCCTTGTTTGAACAAGGTTTTGTTTGTGCCTTCCAAGAGTCTTTGTTTCCTCTAGTACTGTGGAAGTTCTGTAATCAAATCCCACTGTCCTTTGAAATCAGATTCCCTGGGCATTCTGAGTCCCTTTGATGGATCCCCATGTTGGGAATTTTGATATGGGGCTTAGAACCTCACAACTGTGCAATAACTTATTTGGTATTATTGTTTTTGAGTTTGTGGGTTGCCCACTTTGGCAGGCATGGGAGTGAGTTTTATTGTGATTGTGCCCCTCTTATCATCTTGTTGTGGCTTCTCCTGTGTCCTTGGATGTGGAATATCTGTTTTTGATGGGTTCCAACATCTTCTTGTCAATAATTGTTCAAGAGCTAGTTGCGATTTTGGTGTTCTCATAGGAGAAGATGAGTGGATGTCCTTCTAGTACTCCATCGTTTAGATCTCCTCAATATAGGATTTCTCTTGGGGATGGAGGGAAATGTTGCATTCTTCTCAGTGTCAAACAAACCTATTTAATCACTTTGTGACCTTAAGCACATAACTTAACCTCTCTGTTTCCTCAGTTGGAAAACGGATTTACTCCAAAACCTCAGGGATGCAGCAAAAGTAGTTCTATGAGATAAGTTTATAGCAATAAAAGCCTACCTCAAGAAATAAGAAAAGCATCAAATAGACAACCTAATCTTATATCTAAAGCAACCAGAAAAAAAAAGACCAGAAAACCCTCAAACTTAGTAGACGGAAAAAAAAATAATGCAGATATAAATGATAAAGAAATGAAATAAATAATAGGAAAGATCAATAAAACTAAAAGCTGGTTCTTTGAGATGATAAGCAAAATTGACAAAAAGTTACTCAGACTCAACAAGAAAAAGAGCAAAAGACTCAAATCAACAAAATTAGAAAGGAAAAAGGAAAGGTTACAACAGACAATGTAGAATTACAAAGGATCATAAGAAGTCACACTCATCAAAAAAAAAAAAAAAAAAAGTGGGGGGAGAGACTCAAATCAACAAAATTAGAAGTGAAAAATGAAAGGTTGCAACAGACAATGTAGAAATACAAAGGATCATAAGAGACTGCTCCAAGCAATGATATGCCAGTCATGTGGACAACCTGGAAGAAACTGACAAATTCTTAGATAAGTACAACATTCCATGACTTAGCCAAGAAAAAATAGAAAATATAAACAGACAAAACACAACCAATGAGATTGAAACTGTGATAAAAATTCTCACAAAAAACAAAAGTCCAAGGCCAGATGTCTTCACTTATGATTCTATCAAATGCTTTTAGAAGAGCTAACACCTAGCTGCTCAAGCCCTTCCAAAAATTTGCAGAGGGAAGAACATTACCAAACTCATTCTCTGAGGACACCATTACCTTGATACCAAAACCAGAAATAATATATTAAACAAAAAAAAAAGAAAGAAAGAAAGAGAGAAAGAAAACTACAGGCCAACATCATTGATAGAGATGCAAAAGTCCTAAACAAAATACTAGCAAACAGAATCTAACAACATATTATAAAGATCATATATCATGATCAACTCCAATTCATCCCAGGGATGCAAGGATTCTTCATTATACACAAATTAAACAAAGTGATACACCATATCAACAAATTGAAAGATAAAAATTGTATGATAATCTCAATAGATAAAGAAAAACTTTGACAAAATCAACATCTACTTATGATTAAAAAAATAAAAAACTCTTTAGAAAATGAGCATGGAAGGAACCTTTCTCAACATAATTAAGGCCATATATGACAAACCCATAGGAAACATTATTCTCAATGGTGAAAAACTGAAGGCGTTTCCTCTAAGATCAGGAACAAGACAAGGGTGCCCCGTCTCACCATTAGTAATCAACATAGTTGTGGAAGTTTTATCCACAGCAATCAGAGAAGAAAAATAAATAAAAGAAATCCAGACTGGAAAAAAGGAAGGAAAATTCTTTCCGTATGCAGATTGCATGATACTATTCATCAATCAGTTCAGTTATTCAGTCGTGTCTGGCTCTTTCCAACCCCACGGACTGCAGCACGAAAGGCTTCCCTGTCCATCACCAACTCCTGGAGCTTGCTCAAGCTCATGCCCATAGAATTGGTGATGCCATCCTACCATCCCATCCTCTGTCATCCCCTTCTCCTCCTGCCTTCAATCTTTCCTAGCATCAGGGTCTTTTCCAATGGCTCCAATTTGGGTAAAGTGGTCTAGTATTCCATTTCTTGAAGAATTTTCCACAGTTTGTTGTGATCCACACAGTCAAAGGCTTTGGTATAGTCAATAAAGCACAAATAGATATTTTTCTGGAACTCTCTTGCTTTTTTGATAATCCAACAGATGTTGGCAATTTGATCTGTAGTTCCTCTGCCTTTTCTGAATCCAGCTTGAACATCTAGGAGTTCTCAGTTCTCATACTGCTGAAACCTGAATTGGAGAATTTTGGGCATTGCTTTGCTAGTGTGTGAGATAAGCACAATTGTATGGTAGTTTGAACATTCTTTGCCACTGCCTTTCTTAGGGATTGGAATGAGAACTGACCTTTCCCAGTCTTGTGGCCACTGATGAGCTTTCCAAATTTGCTGACACATTGAGTGCAGCACTTTTACAGCATTGTCTTTTAGGATTTGAAATAGCTCAACTGGAATCCCATCACCTCCTCTAGCTTTCTTCATAGTAATGCTTCCTGAGGCCCACTTGACTTGACAATCCAGGATGTCTGGCTCTTGGTGAGTGACCACACTATCATGGTTATCTGGATCATGAAGATCTTTTTTGCAAAGTTCTTCTGTGTATTCTCGCCATCTCTTCTTAGTGTCTTCTGCTTATGTTAGGTCCTTGCTCTTTCTGTCCTTTATTGTGCCCATCGTTGAGTGAAATATTCCCTTAGTATCTGATTTTCTTGAAGAGATCTCTAGTCTTTCCCATTCTTTTGTTTTCATCTATTTCTTTGCACTGATCACTGAGGAAGGGTATCTTATATCTCCTTGATATCCTTTGGAATTCTGCATTCAAATGGGTATATATGTCTTTTCTCCTTTGCCTTTAGCTTCTCTTTTTTTCTCAGCTTATTGTAAGCCCTCCTCTGACAACCATTTTGCCTTTTTGCCTTTCTTTTTCTTGATCACTGTCTCCTGTACAATGTCATGAACCTCAGTCCATAGGTATTCAGGCACTTTGTCTATCAGATCTAATGCTTGAATCTATTTGTCACTTTCAGTATATAATCATAAGGGATTTGATTTAGCTCACACCTGAAAGGTCTAGTTGGTTTTCCCTACTTTCTTCAATTTAAGTCTGAATTTTGCAATAAGAAGTTCATGATCTGAGCCACAGTCAGCTCCCAGTCTTCTTTTTACTGACTGTAAAGAGCTTCTCCATCCTTGGCTGCAAAAAAATATTTTTTCTTGCACTGGTCATAGCAGGGTGAGAGGGTGAGAGAGAATATTTGAACCACATGCATTACCATAGCTTAATTTCTCACTTCTAATTTATTATATATTTTTCTTTGTCTGACTATATTGCACTGGCTAGAGTCTCTAGTATAATATTGAATGGAAAAGGTAAAACTGGGCATCCTTGTCTTCTTTCTAAAATTAGGAAGAAAGCACTCACTCTTTTATCATTAATTATTATTTTAGCTGTGGGCTTGTCTTAGATGCCTTCTATCAGTTTTAGGACATTATTTCCTACTCCTCATTTGATGAGAATCTGTACTATACATTGAAGTTAATTTTTTTTAAACAGTCATGAAGGAGATTTATTTCTTCAGAAAGCAGTTAATTTACAGCACTGTCATATACATTTTCCAGGCCAGTGGTTGGGGAAACTGTTCAGTCCTAGGGCCCTTCAGGTGCCCAATGACATGAGTGTAAAACACTACTGCTGGTGCTGCTACAAATTCATGAAGTAGGGGGCAGAGCCAAGATGGTGGTGAGGGAAGGCATGGAGTCTGTCTGCCCACACCTGTTACCTATCAGGCACTAGTGAGGGACCTTCTGTGGACAGACAGACAGGACGAGCCCTGGGGTCAACCAGGTACTGGATTGGGGGGAGTGGGGGAATGGTCTAGGACAGATGACTAGTGCCTGAGGGGTAGTTGGGGGAGGTGAAGCAGTTTGGGTGCTGGGAACCTTTTGAGCACCACTAGTGGTTTGGCTACTATGGGATGCTTGGAGCAGCATGCCTGCTGGGAGGGGGCCAGGCCCCTGAGGAGACTGTAGGTTTCATCAGGGAAGTCCCATGGGGTTCTCCTTTCACTTGGCCACAGAGGGACTTCTGGGGCCTGGAGCCTGGAGCCTCTTTCCTCTGGAGCCCCTTTTGACCTCCACAGCCCTCTCTAATCTCCAACTGAGCCTTCTGCCCTCTGCCCTCCAGGACACCCTCTGCTCTTCAGGGACCTCTTCCCAGGTGGGTCATCTGGACGTGAGAGACAGTGGTAAGGCTCCTGAGGGATTACAGAAACAGGAAACTGGCTGGTATTTCCCCACCCACTGAACACTGGAGAACCTCCTAGGGCCCCAGGCTGATCCCTCTGCCCTTCCAGGCCACCTCTGCCCTCCTGGCCCCATCCACCCCCTCCCCTATTGCTCCACTTCTGTCTCAGGCTCCCCTCTACTCTCTGCCTTCCAGATTCCTCTTCCCCTGGAGGCCCCTCATCCCTGTAGGGATCTCCATCTGCCCCCTGGACTTGGCCCTCTGCTCTCCAGGACTGTCTCCTCTCTGTTGGAGTCAGCATCCCTCCAGGCAGAACCCTCCAGCATCTGGGAGTCCACCTCCACCCTCCAGGGTCCCCTCCTATTCTCTGGATTCCTCCTCCTCCCTCAAAGTTCCCTGTTTTCCGTGTGGCCCTTCACCCCTACAGGGGCCCTGTCTGACCTCTGGATTGGGCTCTTTGTATCTGGGACCCATTTTTTTACTGCCTGGTTCCTTTCTCCTTCTGAGCCAGCCCCGCCCCCCTCCTCCAGGGCCCCTCTCCCTTCAGACACTCTTCACCTTCCAGGATAAGCCCTCTGCCCTCTGGTACCACTCTATCCTCCAGGGACACCTTCAAGGGCACCCTCTGCCCACCTAAGTCCCGCAGGTGCAGGAGGAAGGGGAAACTGAGCAGGGTTAGCTGGGAGGGGTCCCTCTTGTTTTGGAGAAGCAGAGAATCCATCTGATGTCCCCCTGATCCTTGGCATGGGGGGCCTTCTGGGGACCTAGGCCTTATCCTTTACACCCCAAAGCAGGAGGCACATCAGAGGCCCCTTTGGCTAGGTGGAGCCCATGGTATCCCCCACCCCCACTCCAGGCCTGTTCTTAAGGCTTGGATCCTGAATCAGAATCCCAGCCTCACCTAAATCTTTTCTACCTAAACGCCTCCACAACCTAAGCCTCACCCTTCACAGCAAAGTTTTTTTCTTTTTCTTCCTTTTTGTTTTGCTTTGATTCTTTTATTTTATTTTATTTTTACTATTTGCCAGTGGAGTTTGATTTTACCCTCCTGTGATTGTTTCATATATATTCTTTTTTCCTACTATTTCTGTTAATTTTCTAAGTTTATTATATTATTTTTTAATCTTTTTTATTATTCTGCTCACTCTTATGTTTATTTTTCTTTTATTTTCTTCTCTCATTTTGCTATTGGAATTTGGTTTTAACCTTCAGGGGTAGTTAGCTTTTAATCTTTGTTGTTGTTCTGCTTTTTTCTCCCTCATTCTCTTCATTTCTTATTTCTCTATCTTTCTTCCTTTTGGATTTCTTTTGCCCCACACCTCATGACTTGTGGGATCACTGTTCATGAGCCAGAGGAGAGACCAGGCCTGAACCCCTGAGGTGAGAACACTGAGTCTGAATTGCTGGAGTAATAGAAAACCACCAAGGAATACAGATTGGAGTGAGGTCACCCAGAAGTCCACATCTCAATACCAAGACCTGGTTCTACCTAACTGCTTGCAAACTCCACATCTGGGAACCTCAGGCAAAACAATTAGTACTATAGGAACACATTATTACCCATCCAAAAAAAAAAAAAAGTGCAATGGCAAAAAATATGTTATAAACGAAGAGGCAAGGTGAAAAATCACAAATCTAATAAATTAAAAGGAAATAGGGAACCTATATTTAGAGTAATAATTGTAAAGAAGTTTCAAAATATTGAAAATAGAATGGAGAAAATGCATGAAATGTTTAACACATTTACAAAGGGCTAAAGGAAATAAAGAATAAAAAAACAGTAATGAGCAAAACAATCAATGAAATTAAAACTGCCCTAGAAAGAATCAATAGCAGAATAAATGATACAAAAGAATGGATAAAGGAATTGGATATAGGGTTGTCATTACCATCTTTCTAAATTCCATATATATGTGTTAGTATGCTGTAATGTTCTTTATCTTTCTGGCTTACTTCACTCTGTATAATGGGCTCCAATTTCATCCATCTCATTAGAACTGGTTCAAATGAATTCTTTTTAATGGCTGAGTAATATTCCATAGATAGAACAATTAAAATAACTGCCAAGGATCAGAATTTAAAAAAAAAAAAAGAATGAAAATCATTTTGGACAATCTCAGAGATCTCTGGGCCAATATTAAATGTATCAACATTTGAATTATCAGGGCCCCAGAAGAAGAAGAGAAAGAGGAAGTGTGTGAGAAAATATTTGAGGAGATTAAACTCAAAAATTCCCCTAAAACGGGAAAGTAAAGCGTCATCCAAGTCCAGGAAGCCCAGAAAATCTCATGCAGAATAAACTAAAAGAGAAATGTACCAAGATACATGTTAATCAAACTAACAAAATTAAACACAAAGAAAAAACATTAAAAGCTACAAGGGAAAACCATATAAACCATACAAAGGAATCCTCATAAGGCTAACAGCTGATTTTTTTCAACAGAAACTCTGCAGGCAGAAGGCAATGGCAAGATATATTTCAAGTGATGAAAGAGAAAAAACCTACAACCAAGATTACTCTACCCAACAAGGATTTCATTCAGATTTGACAGTAAAATCAAAAGCTTTATAGACAAGCAAAATCTAAGCAAATTCAGCAGCACCAAACCAGCCTTATGGCAAATGCTAAAGGAAATTCGCTCGCAGGAAATGTGAGAGATAAGAAAGGACACTATATAATGATCAAGGGATCAATCCAAGAAGAAGATATAACAGTTGTAAATATTTATGCATCTAACATAAGAAAACTTCAATGCATAAGGTAAATGCTAGCAACTATATAATGGGAAATTGACAGTAACAGAATAATAGTGGGGGACTTCAACACCCCACTTACACCAATGAATAGATCATCTGGACAGAAAATTAATAAGGAAACACAAACTTTAAATCACACATTAGATCAAAAGGACCTAATGAGTTATTCAGGACATTCCATCCCCAAACAAATACGCCTTTTTTTTTTTTTTTTTTAAAAATCACATGCACACAGAACATTCTCCAGGACAGATCACATCTTGGGTCACAAATTAAGCTTCAGTAAATTTAAGAAAATTGAGCTCTTATTAAGCATCTTTTCTGAACACAACACTGTGAGACTAGATATCAATTACAGGAATTTTTTTAATGTAAAAGAAAAAAAAAAACACCAGGCATATGAGGAATAAACAACACACTTAAAAATAGCCACACTGAAGACATGAGAAAATAAATTTTGAAAAATACCTAGAAACAAATGGCAATGAAAACATGATGACCCCAAATCTATGGGATATAGCAAAAGCAGTTCTAGAGGGAAGTTTATACCACTAAAAACCTACCTCAAGAAAGGAAAAAAACATCAAATAAACACCCTAACCTCACACTTAAAACAATTAGGAAGAGAAGTTGTTTTTTTTTTTAATTAGTAGAAGAAAAGAAATCATAAAGATTATATCAGAGGTAAATGAAAAGTAAATTAAGAAAACAAAAGAAAGATCAATAAAACTAAAAGCCAGTTCAATGAGAAGATAAACAAAACTGACAAACCATTAGCCAGACTTATCAAGAAAGACAGGGAAAAAAGAACAAAATTAGAAATTTAAAAAATGTCACAACAGACAATGCAGAAATACAAAGAATCATAAGAGACTACCGGAGCAACTATATGCCAAAAAGATGGACAACCAGGAAGAAATGGACAAGTTCTTAGAAAAGTGCAACCTTCCAAAACTGAACCAGAAAGAAACAGAAAGCATAAAAATACCAGTCACAAGCACCAATATTAAAACTGTAATCCAAAATCTTCCAACAAACAAAAGCCCCAGGGCAAGATGACCTCACAGGCAAATTCTACCAAAAGTTTAGTCCATGGGGTCACAAAGAGTCAAACACGACTGACCAACTTTCACTTTATAGCAGTGGTTCAAGGGCAGAGTTGCTGATAAGAATCAGGGTGTGTGCAGGGCCTACACTGCTGTAATTTGGCCTCAGGTAGTCTCCTATGGGAGAAGGCAATGGCACCCCACTCCAGTACCGTTGCCTGGAAAATCCCGTGGACGGAGGAGCCTGATAGGCTGCAGCCCATGGGCTCGCAAAGAGTCAGACACGACTGAGCGAGTTCAGTTTCACTTTTCACTTTCATGCATTAGAGAAGGAAATGGCAACCTACTCCAGTGTTCTTGCCTGGAGAATCCCAGGGATGGGGGAGCCTGGTGGGCTGCCATCTGTGGGACTGTACAGAGTCAGACACGACTAAATCAACTTAAGCAGCAGCAGCAGCTTTTTACTTCCAGTTTTATGAGGAACTTTTCTTTCTTTCTCTTTTTTTTAATTCATGTATTTAACTTTACAATATTGTATTGGTTTTGCCATATGCATTGACTTGAATCCACCATGGATGTACATGTGTTCCCCATCCTGAACCCCCCTCCCATCTCCCTCCCCATCACATCCCTCTGGGTCATCCCAGTGCCTCAGCCCCAAGCACCCTGTATCGAAACTGGACTGACAATTCGTTTCACACATGATAATTTACATGTTTCAATGCCACTCTTGGATATCATCCCACCCTTGCCCTCTCTCACAGAGTCCAAAAGACTGTTCTATACATCCGCGTCCTCTTTGATTTTATCTCTGTATCTCTAAGAAAATATCTCTAGTTTTCTTTGACTTTATATTTCTGCAAGTCCTGTTTTTTGTATGAAGATGATAAGGGATTTATAAAATAAGTTAGAGAGTGTGCAAGAAAGTGTTAATTCTGCAAACCAGAATATGTCCCAGAAAGACCTGCCTTCAGGATTGGCCCTTGGTCTGATCCTGGAAGAGAATCTTTCTAAGCCTTTGGAATATTCGACCAGATAGTTTTTTTTGTGTGTTTTTTTTTTAATGTGAAGACTATGGACCCCATAGTGTCAGTTTGATTAGATTTATGCCAACAGTGTGAATTATGCCAATATGAATAACTTATTTTGCCTTGAGGGGCTGGAATTTGAGTAGCCAGAGTTAGTCATGTGGTTGTCGTGACCCTCAAAAAAAAAAAAAAATCCTGCACACCAAGGTTCAGAGAAGCATTTCTGGTGAAAAACACCACACACATGTTATCATACATTGTTGCTGGGATAATTACACACATCCATCTGACTTCATTGGGAGAAGACAATTGAGTGTTTGCACCTGGTTTCTTCCTGGACTTTGCCCCATTCGCATTCTGATTTTAATATCTCTTTTCACTGTCATACATTACACTATGATATAGTAGTTTTCTGAGCTCTGTGAGTCCTTCCAGTGAATCACAGTCTGAGTGTTGTCTTGGGAACCAGTTTCTCAAGTTGGTGTTAGTTAGTCATCCACACAAAGGACTTTGACTCACTGAAACTTTGTGAAAAAAATTCTTGAAAGAATCAAAAAGGACAACAGAACAGAGGATGACAAACTTTAGATGCGTGAATGGCTACTAAGTCACACATGGTAAGGGACAATAATACATTGTGACCAATGACTGAAGACAATATATACCACTGGGGCTTAGAAACAGATCCAACTCTTCTAAGTGTTTTGGTTCAGTTTAGTCACTCAGTCATATCCAACTCTTTGTGACCCATGGACTGCAGCATGCCAGGCCTCCCTGTCCATCACCAACTCCCAGAGTTTACTCAAACCCATGTCCAGTGAGTCAGTGATGCCATCCAACCATCTCATCCTCTGTTGTCCCCTTCCCCTCCCACCTTCAATCTTTCCCAGCATCAGGGTCTTTTCCAATGAGTCAGCTTTTCACATGAGGTGGCCAAAGTACTGGAGTTTCAGCTTCAACATCAAAGAATATTCAGGACTGATTTTCTTTAGGATGGACTGGTTGGATCTCCTTGCAGCCCGAGGGACTCTCAAAAGTCTTCTCCAACACCACAGTTCAAAAGGATCAATTCTTCAGTGCTCAGCTTTCTTTATAGTCCAACTCTCACATCCATACATGACTACTGGAAAAACCATAGCCTTGATTTGATGGACCTTTGTTGGCAAAGTAGTCTCTGCTTCTTAATATGCTTTCTAGGTTGGTCATAACTTCTCTTCCAAGGAGTAAGCTTCTTTTAATTTCATGGCTGCAGTCACCATCTGCAGTGATTTTTGGAGCCCAAATAAATAAATAAAGTCTGTCACTGTTTCCACTGCTTCCCCATCTAATTGCCAAGAAGTGATGGGACCAGATGCCATGATCTTAGTTTTCTGAATGTTGGGCTTTAAGCCAACTTTTGCACTCTGCTCTTTCATTTTCATCAAAAGGCTCTTTAGTTCTTCTTCACTTTCTGCCATAAGGGTGGTGTCATCTGCATATCTGAGGTTATTGATATTTCTCCCAGTGATCTTGATTCCAGCTTGTCCTTCATCCAGCCAATGTTTCTCATGATGTATTCTGCATATAAGTTAAATAAGCAGGGTGACAATATACAGCCTTGACATACTCCTTTTCCTATTTAGAACCAGTCTGTTGTTCCATGTCCAGTTCTAACTGTTGCTTCCTGACCTGCATACAGGTTTCTCAAGAGGCAGGTCAGGTAGTCAGGTATTGCCATCTCTTTCAGAATTTTCCACAGTTTATTGTGATCCACACAGTCAAAGCTATGGCATAGTCAGTAAAGCAGAAATAGATGCTTTCTGGAACTCTGTTGCTTTTTTGATGGTCCAGTGGATATTGGTAATTTGATCTCTGGTTCCTCTGCCTTTTCTAAAACCAACTTGAACATCTTTAAGTGTTTTCTCAGGAACTAAAATCAAGAGTTTGATAATGAAATGCAAAATAATGAGTAAAGAATCTAAATATATAATCCGTTGATTGATTTTATCTGTAACAGATAAAACTAAGTAAGGGAAATTGTTAAGTAAGAGTCTGGATCTACACTAAGCTTAAATTTTGGCCAGTCCTACGCCTAGCTACTAGCCTCAAGGTTGCCAACAAAAGGGTAATTATTCTAGAAGAGCAAATACCACTTCTATGACTTCTCATGACCAAGAAGGCAATCCTGGTGGCAGGGAAGTTGCAAAACTTAGAAACTACCAGAATGAAGGGAGGAATTTATCTCATTTGTGAATGAGTATCATCATTTTTCTGAAGAACATTTGTTTAAATGAATAAATAACTAAATGTATACATGTAACTCAGGAGTGGTGTCCTTGACTTTTAATGCTATGAGATACAGGCACACTTGAGGTTGATGCAGAATTCACAGATAACAATTGAACAACCAGAGATGGCCATGTATCATGCAAACACACAGCAAGCTAATACAAAGGAGACAGTTAGTCTGGTGGACTGACAAGAGCCACCATAAAGTTTGTTTACATTGAGAAGGGGAATTTTCCTATCTCCCCTTTAAATACCAAGTACTGTAGAATTTCCCATATTAAATGGCTGATATGATGTCTATGCAAGCCATAGTGTTTTGGATTTATGATGTAGATATGTTTGTTCATTTAATAAGCCCCTTACTCAGGTAACGGTAGATTTTATTATCAAGGAAGCTTGTCATATGGGTACCTTATGTAAACTTACTGCTGAGAAATCAAGCAGTAGTCAGAGATGCTGTACCAAATTTGTTGTTTCAGCTTCCTCTTTTGAGTCTTGCATATTCTAAGAAAATTATAGTGTTCCACAAGAGATTGGGAGAATATGAAGACAATAGTCTAGAGACTTGTCCCAGTGGAGTGAAAGCCTTTAAGTGGTTGTTAAGGAATGGAATAAATAAAGAAGGCATCAATTGAGTCAACACAAAGGTCTTATCACAGTGCTATCATGGTTAAGTGGACACACAGGTTGACCTACTGGACTCAATACTGAAACAAACCTATTCTGTTTACTTGAGTTTGCAGAAATTTATCTAAGCTGGAAAGCAAACATTGACAGTGAGAAACCTGGCTCCAGATATCCAGGAAGTCTAATCTTGTAAATTAATCAGGATGAGGATTCACAAAAGACTCATGGTCTCTTGACCCAAACCCCAGATTGAAACCCAAGACCATATAAAAATGTAGGTAAGATTACAGGGAGGTAGAGAAGAAACTTTTCTGGAACTCTTTGACATCAGAGACAAAGGCACTGTGATTCCAAAATCCACTGGCAAAGCACTAACAGGGGCTAAAATTACATTGGGAGGATATGGAGAATGCAGCAGCTTATGTGTTAAGATAAATGAATGAAACTTGGAATGTTTGCAGAGACTCTATGTAGAACGCGTGTGTCTTTTTTTTTTAACCTAAATCTATTATTAGAATGAATATTATGTTTGGGGAAAACTTACTCTATCTAGTATTGTAATACCAGATATCTCATTGTTGTTTTAATTTGCATTTCCCTGACTATAAGTGATGTTGAAGCTGAAACTCCAATACTTTGACCATCTCATGCGAAGAGTTGACTCATTGGAAAAGACCCTATGGCTGGGAAGGATTAGGGGCAGGAGAAGAAAGGGATGACAGAGGATGAAATGGCTGGATGGCATCACCGACTCGATGGACATGTGTTTGGGTAGACTCCGGGAGTTGATGATGGACAGGGAGGCCTGGCGTGCTGTGATTCATGGGGTCACAAAGAGTCGGACACGACTGAGCGACTGAACTGAACTGAACTGAACTGACTATAAGTAAAGTTGGGCACTTTTCATGTGCCAGTTGGCCTTTTGAATATCTGTCTTGGAAAAATGTCTATTTAGATCCTTGCCCATTTTAGTTGGATTATTTTTTATTATGAGTTGTTTGAGTATGCTATATATTTTGGATATTAATACTTTATTGAATAGATGTTTTGCCAATGTTTCCCCCACTCTGTATGTTAACTTTTCATCCATCATCTCATGAAATCTCCATTCTCTTCACTTTTCTTTACATCTCTATTCCTGTGTTTGAATAGTTTTTATTGTAGTATCCTCAATGTCTCGTTATTTCTCTGAAACAATTAATCTACAGACTGCCCAGTGAACTTTTTTACCTCATTTATTGTAGGACTTCCCTTGTGGCTCAGTAACGAAGAATCCACCTGCCAAGCAAGAGACTCACATTTAATCCCTGGCTCAGGAAGATACCCTGAGGAAGGAAATGGCAACCTATTCCAATATTCTTGCCTGGGGAATCCCATAGACAGAAGAGTCTGGTAAGCTACAGTCCATGGGGTCTCAAAGAGTTGGACACAACTGAGCAACTAAACAACAAAAAAACAGCACTGTATTTTCCAGCTCTACCAGTTCCATTTTTTCTTTTTATGTATTTTATGTGGTTCTTATTATGTTCAAATTTCCTTTAAATCTTTGCCTATATGTGTTTTAGTTTAACAAAATGTGTTTTAACTTATTTGCTAATTCCATCACCCTTGTCATTTCTGAGACTGTTCACTTTAACTGAATTTTCTCCTGGTTATTGTTCTCATATTTCTGCTTCTTTAAGTATCTGGAGTTTCCTTCTGACTACTGTACATTGTGATTTTACATTGTTGATCACAGATTTTTTTTTTGTCTTCTTATAAAGAGGATTGAAGCTCTTTGGACAATTGTTTTAAACAATTAAAACATCTATGAAACAGTATGATTCTTCTGAGGCTTTTTAAAGCTTTGCTGTAGCAGACTTAGGGTACCTTTCACTCTGTTGCTGTTATTGTTCAGTTATGAAGGTGTGTCTGACTCTTTGCGACCCCATGGACTGTAGCAAACCAGGCTTCCCTATCCTTCACACCTCCCAGAGTTTACCCAAGTTCATGTCCACTGAATTGATGATGCCATCCAACCATCTCATCCTCTGTCACCCTCTTTTACTTCGGCCTTTAATCTTTCCAGCTTCAGGGCCTTTTCCAATGAGTCACCTCTTTGCATCAGATGGCAAAAGTAGTGGAGCTTCAACTCACGGCAAATATATTGGAGTAGTTTGCCATTCCCTCCTCCAGTGAATCATGAAAGAACTCTCCACTATGACCTGTCCATCTTGAGTGGCCCTGCACCACATGGCTCATAGCATCTTTCACTCTATTGGTAGTTTATTACTGTAATTAAGTTATGCCTCTTCTGGTATTTTTACTTAACATCCTAGGTGCTCAAGAAAGACTCTTTACTCTGCCTGCTCCTAACTTGAATGTCTCTCAGCCTGCTCCAAACTCGAAGAATTGATCAGGATCGACCATTTGTTTGTACCTTCTTATGGAGTCTCACCCCATGCAAATGCATGTTAGCATTCAGCAACAGCGACTTGTGGGTCAATGTCTTTGCATAGCTCACCCCTCTCTGGTTCTCTTCCCCACACTTTCCAGATGTCTCTGCCTTCCTGAACTTTCATCTCCTTTTCCTCCACTGATAGTGCCACATGAGATTCTCCTCCTGGAGCTACTGTTATGGATATGCCTCTAAACAAACAGCCTAGAAGAGCGAGGAGTCTACCTAATATGGTTTCTTGTATGAAATTCTATGCTGCCTGTTTTTCAATGTCTGAGAAGCATTGTTTCATATGTTTTGATCAGTTTCCTAGTTTTCACAGTGGGAGGACATGTCCTGAATCATTTATTGTATCCTGGACTCAGAGAAGTCTGTGATTAAATTTTGTAAGTGAAGTAAAAGACACAGTTAAATATCACTTTAAATATTGGGGAAATGCAAATGAAGACTGCAATGAGATAACACTTCAGGTCCATTAGAAAGGTTATTATCAAAAAAGAACAGAAAATACATGATGATGAGAATGTGGAGAAATACAACCTTTATGTACCGTTGGTAGGAATATAAAAAGAATGCTGCAGTCACTGTGGGAAAAAGTTAATTCCCCAACATGTTAAAAATAAAATTACCATATGACCCAGCAATCATCTGGACATATAACCAAAACAATTATAAAGCAGAATCTTGAATAAATATTTATACACTCATATTCATAGCAGGATTATTCACAATAGCTAAAACATGGAAGTAGCAAAGTGTGCATTGATGGATGAATGGTAAACAAAATGTGATCCATCCATACAATGGAATATTATGAAGCTTTGTTAAAGCAGAGGATTCTGATGTATGGTACAACATAGATGGATGTTGAGGACTTTAGGCTAAGTGAATAAACTAGCTGGAAAATGACAAATACTGATTCCACTCATATGAAGCATGTAAGTGTTCAAAATTATAGAGACACAAAGGTGAATGGTGGTTGCCAGTGGCTGAGAGGAGGGGACAATGGGCAGTTATTGTTAGTGGGGACAGAATTTCAGTTTTACAAGTTGCAAAGAGTTGAGGAAATTAATGATGGGAATGGTTGTACAACAATGTAAATATACTTAATGCCAAAGAGCTGTACACTTAACACTTTTATGAGGTAAATGGCATGTCATGTATACTTTGCATTTTTTAGTTATGTAAACTAAAAACAAAACCATAGTTTAATGTTTTTCTTCAGACTTGTCTCTGGTTGTTGGGGTGGATAGGAATCGAACAAGCAGGAGAGATGTGGTGGTATAGAGATGTATTGGGCTGAAGGATGTGAGTGAGGTAGGAGAGGTAAGGCTGGGTAGAAGTGAAAAGACAGAAAAACATGGGAGGTCAAAGAATTGGAATTTCATGGACTGCTTACACAGATTTTTCTAGGGACTGTGAACAGAAACTGGAAGCTGAATATTTGAATATTGAGCTTTTTGGAGATATATGGTTATTGCCTAGGAATCAAATATGACATCAGATTAATGGCCCTGATGTACTTCATGGTTTGTCTATCCATAGGCAACTGCATAGGGCTGAATCTACAGTGAACTTGTTGGACCCTGAAAGCTGCCCACTTGTTGCCTCTGTGCAAAGAAGTAGGATTCATGGTATTTCCACGTGCCTCCCTCAGTACTTGTCTCCTGCATGTTGTTTTCACCAAAGCCTGGGGTTGCATCAGCAAAGAAAGTTGATGAATCTTGCCCTCCTCCACCTGCCTGCTTTTCCTTTTCTCTGAACTGCCTGTATTTGATGAGCCACTTATCTGTGTCTTACTGAAGAGATCAGCCTAAGCTTTACTCCTAAATAATTACTTACTCTGACATCTCAGTAATCTTCCTATGTGTAATTGCAGGTCCTCATGATTTGAAACAATCAACCAAGATCCCTGATGTATCTGTAGAGGGAAAGATGAAGCCATCATATTCCGGGAGAGGGGAGGAGGCAGGGAGGGGGAGTCGTGTGTGTGGGTGGGCATGTGTACCTGTTTGACACAGCATGAAAAGCCTGTAGGAGTTTGACAAGGAGTGGGTTAAGAGCTTGACAGAGTAGGAAGGCATCACAAAGGCTGAAGGAAGAAAACAGGTAGCATTGCCTTGCCCTCCTAAATCCGTGCTTCAGTCTCTTTGCTGAGAGTTCAGGGAAAGGATGTTTGCAATTGGGGCTATTTGAGAGAAGTCCAGTATAATAAATCATTTTGTACTATTTCTGAAGACAAAGCCACCAGTGTAAGAGAGTTGAGTCTAGGGAAGAGAAGGGGGCCTTCCGTCCTCAGGAGAGCCTTCCAAGAGCACCTTGCCTCCTTTGTCTCTTATCAGCACCCTGAAAAGTGGGGGTGGGACAAAGAGGGACAAAGAGCTGTATTTTTTGTACTCTGTCCCTCATCTACCTGTCTCTCTCCATCCCTCTGAGTTTGTGTGTGATATATCCCTACAGAGCAGCATGATTCTGGCCCTTGGCTTCGCTGGTTGATAAATTAAGATACTTGTAGCTGCTGAGTTTCAAGGTGGATTTTTGGGTAAACATACTAGAAATCGAGTAAAACTGGAAATGGAAAGGAGGTTTTAATTGAACAAACTGTGTAATTAATGGCTCAGAGAGTTGAAACAGTATCAGAACAGGATAACTGTGCCTTTAGAAAAGTTGCTTCCTTTTCAGAAGTGTCCACTGTTTTCCTAATAGCTTTAGTTCACAATTTTAGGTAAAACGATTCTGTAGGATTGGGAGGACACCCTATGTGAATAAAGATATTGCAGAATGTTTGAAATTAAGGGACTTCAGACAATGCAGTGTGGAAGCTGTATTGTAAAGAGGTTGTGACAGCCAGCTGCTGGCAGGCATGAGGTAGAGCCTGCGGAAAGGAGACAAGGGGACGTCCTCTTTGTGAATCAGGGGTCTCCATACTGGACTTTGTATTCCAAGGGGTCCTCTTTGTGCCTGGGCTCTTTTATCCTTTCATAAGAGACACAAACTGCTGGGGGAGGGGTGTTTGGGGCTCGGAGATGCTGGCCGTGCTGTTTCTCCATTCTAATTCTCACTGCTTATTCTCCTCATGCTCAACCACCCTAATCATCTATTATATATTCTGTAACGGTTCCTATTTAAATTGCCTCCACTTAAGCTGCCTTTAATTTGCTGATCAGCTACAGTAAGGTCTAAAGGGATCTCTGAGTTCCTATGTGGGATGAAAGGTTACAAAAACCTGGAGCGTCCCTGGCTTCAGTGAATCAATTAACACTAGGGATGGACAATGTGAACTAAGAGAGTGAAGGAAAAGGGAGTCTCAGTGAAGACTGAGTGAATAAATCGGAAAAGCTTCATGTAATGAAATACTGACAGTCGCTTTCATCATCCCACATCTCCCAAACCCAATACTGTATGGCCGCTAACAAGCAAGGATGTACTTCACACGTGAGATTTCCTGCTATTTGACAAGACTGTGAGAAATGTTTGAAGTTGGGGCTATTCTTGGGAAAACTGGTGTGTGGGTCTGTGTCTGCAAGAGCTTTGTTTCTGAGAACAAATGTGTGGACAGACAGCTGGGAGGGGGCGGGTTTGGGAGGGAGGGGCAAGCGGTGAGCCCTCCCGTTGCGAGGAGGGGGCTTCCGGCCTTGCACTCTCTTCTTTGATGCCTGGCAAGTTCTTCATTGTGCTCGTGTCTCCTTTAGGGTCACAGAAGCAAGGGTGGAAATCGTAGGGAGATACAGAGGGCTAATTCTCTATTTTTCTACCCTGCCATTCCTTCCTTTGGGCTGACAGCCGTTCATCAGCCATTTTCTATTCTATTCTTCTGAAGACCTCCTTTAGTGGCTACAAATAAATTGCCTGTCTGCCCATCTGCTCCCCATCTAAGTGCAACTGTGAATGTGGACATTTGGGATGGAATATTGGGGGTCTTCGATTCAGGTGTGGATGGATGGACAAGTCCTGATCATCTGTGGTTTAAGATGTGGAATTAAAAGGCAGATGGAATTCGACAAGAGGTGAGTTAAGAACTTCATAAAGCCAAGGGCAACACCATGAACAACTCAAAAAAAAAAAAAAAAAAAGGAAAGAAAGAAAGAGAAAATAGAGGAAGAGAAAAAACCCATAGTCTTAGAAGACTCTAATATCAGAAATGTAAATTGAGCTCAATGAAAGCCTTTCCCTCACTTTAATTCTCTAATGCCCAGAAGCATGCCTAGCTCAGGACTGGTACAGGATGCTGTAGAAATTCTACATGGTTATCCTAGGGGAGGCCAAAGTAGGTGTTGTTTGAGTCAGTCCAGAGCCATATCTGTGCAAGGTTTTTTTTGTTTGTTTGTTTTTTTGTTGTTTTTTTTTTTTTTTCTCCTGGCCTTTTGATGACAAAAGTAATTAGTCTACTGGAAGGGATTTTGTTGTTTTTTAATAGCCTCCCTAACTTTAGCTTAGTGAAGCTTGGGTGTTTGAAGTTGGGACTCGAGTAAAAGCTGATCTCAGGCCCATCAGTAAAAATCTGTGTTTCTGAAAACAAAGCTCTTGAGGAGTCACTTGTGTTTGCAGCAGCTGTGGGGGAGGGGAAGGGACCTGTGTGTCTCGGTGCAGGGAGGAGTCTTCTGAGAGCTTGTGCCACTGCTCCACTGCATTGCAGGGTATCGTCTGCTCCTGCGCGGGTGATAGGCTCCTGCTGGAGGTGGTCTGGGCAGAAGTGGGTGGGGGAGGATGTGCATGTGTCATTGTCTCTCTGCTCTCCCTCCTTCTCCTCCCTCTGTTCCAGTGGCATCACAATTATTAATAAACCATTTCTCACTTATCTCTGCAGATGTAAACTTCACCAGAATTGCATCGTTCTTGCATGTGCTGTCCAATTCACATAATAGGTGTGCCGGGGTTTTTGCAATTAGCTATAAGTACCTTATATTTAGGAGTAAAATAAGTTAAAAATACCCTGACCATCAGGAATTAAGATGTAGAATAAAAGGATGACTGATGTTTCACAAAAATATAATTAGAGGCTTGAGCGGTGAGGAGGAGATTGAACATTACTTCCTGTTGACCCCCTACTCAGTTTAACCCTCTTATCCACGGTGGCTCTATCAGCCTGTAGAGATCTGGATGTTTACATGGAGACTCTTTAAGGAAAATCTGTGCAATTTCTTCTTTGAGAGATAAAGACAGTGGCAGCTCAGTGGAGGGGTTTGGGGTATGGAGTGTGGGCATATGAATGTGAACTCTCTGGGGAGTAATATTCTTCAAATAAAACGTGAACATGGGGATGGGTGTTCTCTGCACTTACCACATTTGGCTATGAGTGATAAGTGTTGGGAAGGCTGTATTGTACATTATGTGGGTTTTGATAAATGCAAAATGTATGTATCCACTATTACAATGTTACGCAGAATAGTTTCTCTGCCCTAAAACTACCCTCTGCTTCACCTACTCAGTCCTTGAGCATCTTGAACCCCTGTCATCACAAATGTATTTGTTATATAAATGAAATTATACAGTGTGTAGCCTTTTCAGGCTAGCTTCTTTCACTTGGCAATGTCTAAGTTTCCTCCTTTTTTTTTTTTCTTTCTTTCTTTTGGGCGGGGAGCTTGATGGCTGATTTTTTTTTTCCATATAGTATTCCACTACACAGGGGTTTCCCGGGTGGCTCAGTGGTAAAGAATCCACCTGTCAATGCAGGAGATGTAGGTTTGATCCCTGGGTCAGGAAAATCCCCTGGGGAAAGAAATGGCAACCCATTCCAGTATTCTTGTCTGCAAGATCTCATGGACAGAGGATCCTGGCAGGCTACAGTCCATGGGGTCACAAAAGAGTTGGACATGGTGACTAAACAACAGTAATTCCACTATATGAAAATACCACAGTTCATTTATCAAGTCACCTGAGGGCATCTTTATTGCTTCCAGTCTGTACTAATTATGAGAAAAAGTTATGCAAACAGTGTGTTCAGGATTTGTGTGAATATGAGTTTTATATCGAAATCCATTGAACAAATATGTAGCCATGGCAACTGTATGGTAATGCTGGATTGTACGCTAATATTATGGCTAGCTTTGTATTGTATAATAATGCTGAATTGTATGGTAATACTTTGGCTAGATTTGTGAAATGCCAAATTATTTTCCAAAGTGCCTGTGTTATTTTGCTTCCTTGCCAACAGTTTCTGTTGCTCTGCATCTTCAACAGTGATTTTGCCAGTTGTTTGGAATTTGGCCATTCTAATAGATGTAATAGGATGCCATTGATGTTTTAGTTTTCATTGTCCTAATGAAAAATGATGTTGAATATTTTTTCATATGCTAATTTTCCACCTGCATATTTTCTTTGATGATATAGCCTTTTAATCTTTGCCTTTTTAAAAATTGGGTTGATTACCTCTTATTGAATTTTAAGTAATCTTTGCATATTTGGAATATAAGTACTTTATCTGATGTAGGTTTTGCATATTTTCTACCAGTATGTAACGTGACTTATTCTTTTAACAGTATATTTCACAAAGCAGTTTTTTCCCCAAAACTTTAAGCTTTATATTTTATATCAGGGTATAACTAATTAAGGGCTTAGCAGGTGGTACTAGATGTAAGGAACCTATCTGCCAATGCAGGAAACAAAATAAGATGTGAGTTTGATTCCTGGGTCGGGAAGATCCCCTGGGGGTCTTGGCAACCTACTCTAGTATTCTTGCCTGGAGAATCCTATGGATGGAGAAGCCTGGCTAACTACAATCCATAGGGTTGTAAAGGGTCAGACACAACTGAAGTGAGGTAGCACTCATGCTCGCATAACCAATTAACAATGTTGTGGGAGTTTCAAGTGAACAGTGAAGGGGCTCAGCCATATATATACATGTATCTATTCTCTCCCAGACTGGCACATAACACTGAGCAGAGAGGAATGGATAGAGAAGATGTGGTACATATCTACAATGGAATATTACTCAGCCATTAAAAAGAATGAAACATACCATTTGCAGCAACATGGATGGACTTAAGGAATATTATACAGAGTGAAGTTAGTCAGACAAAGAATGAGAAATATAGTATGAAATTCCTTATTTGTGGAATCTAAAAAGAAATAATCCAAATAAACTTTCTTACGAAATAGAAACAGACTCAGATTTAAAAAATGAACTTATGGTTGCCAGGAAGAAGGGAGAGTGCAGGACTGTGGAAAGGTCACTGCTGTATTTAAAATTGAGAACCAACAAGGACCTGCTGTATAGCACATAGAGCAAAGCAGTTATTAACTATAATAAATTAATTATTGTAAATTATAATATATTAATTATAATTTATTATAATTATTGATTATAATAAAATAATCTATTATAATTTATAATCAATTTATTTCATGAGGCATGATTTTGCTGTTGTGTTTAAAAACCCATCACCAAATTGTCACATAGATTTTCTCCTATATATTATTTTAGAATTTTTAGATTTGCAATAGATATATGATCCATTTTAAATTAATTTTTGTAAAGTGTAAGGCATATGTCTGTCTTTTAGAACACGGATGCCCAATTAGTCCAACACCATTTATTGAAAGCTTGTCTTTTGCTGATTGGAGCTTCTCTGTGTTGACTGTACTTGTGTGGGTCTATTCCTGGGATCTATATTTTGTTCAGTTGATCTCAGTTCAGTTTAGTTGCTCAGTCATGTCTGACTCTTTGTGACCATGGACAACAGCACGCCAGACCTCCCTGTCCATCACCAACTCCTGGAGTTTACTCAAACTCAAGTCCATTGAGTTGATGATGCCGTCAACCATCGCATCCTCTGTCACCCCCTTCTCCTCCCGCCCTCAATATTTCCCAGCATCAGGGTCTTTTCCAATGAGGCAGTTCTTCCCAAAGTATTGAAGATTCAGCTTTAGCATCAGTCCTTCCAATGAATATTCAGGACTGATTTCCTTTAGGATGGACTGGTTGGATCTCCTTTCAGTCCAAGGGACTGTCAAGAGTCTTCTCCAACACCACAGTTCAAAAGAATTAATTTTTCAGTGCTCAGGTTTCTTTAGTCTCTCATCCATACATGACTACTGGAAAAACTATAGCTTTAATTAGATGGACCATTGTTGGCAAAGTAATGTCTCTGCTTTTTAATATGCTGTCTAGGTTGGTTATAACTCTTCTTCCAAGGAACAAGCATCTTTTAATTTCATGGCTGCAGTCACCATCTGCAGTTATTTTGAAACCCTCCCCACCAAAAAAAAGTATCTCAGTGTTTCCACTGTTTCCCCATCTATTTGCCATGAAGTGATGGGACCAGATGCCATGATCTTAGTTTTCTGAATGTTGAGTCTTAAGCCAACTTTTTCACTCTTCTCTTTCACTTTCATCAAGAGGCTCTTTAGTTTTTCTTTGCTTTCTGCCATAAGGGTGGTGTCATCTGCATATCTGAGGTTATTGATATTACTCCCAACAGTCTTGTTTCCAGTTTGTGCTTCATCCAGCCCAGCGTTTCTCATGATGTACTCTGCATATAAGTTAAATAAACATGGTGATAATATACAGCCTTGCCATACTCCTTTCCCGATTTAGAATCAGTCTGTTGTTCCATGTCCAGTTCTAACTGTTGCTTCCTGACCTGCATACAGATTTCTCAAGAGGCAGGTCAGATGGCCTGGTATTCCCATCTCTTTAAGAATTGTCCACAGTTTTCTGTGATCCTCACAGTCAAATGCGTTGGCATAGTCAACAAATCAGATGTAGATTTTTTTTTTTTTTTTTCCTGGAACTCTTTTGCTCTTTTGATGATCCAACGGATGTTGGCAATTTTTTTTTCATTTATTTTTATTAGTTGGAGGCTAATTACTTTACAATATTGTAGTGGTTTGTCATACACTGACATGAATCAGCCATGGATTTACATGTATTCCCCATCCCGATCCCCACTCCCACCTCCCTCTCTACCCGATCCCTTTGAGTCTTCCCAGTGCACCAGGCCGGAGCACTTGTCTCATGCATCCAACCTGGGCTGGTGATCTGTTTCACTATAGATAATATACATGTTTCAATGCTGTTCTCTCGAAACATCCCACCCTTGCCTTCTCCCACAGAGTCCAAAAGTCTGTTCTGTACATCTGTGTCTCTTTTTCTGTTTTGCATATAGGGTTATCATTACCATCTTTCTAAATTCCATATATATGTGTTAGTATGCTGTAATGTTCTTTATCTTTCTGGCTTACTTCACTCTGTATAATGGGCTCCAGTTTCATCCATCTCATTAGAACTGATTCAAATGAACTCTTTTTAATGGCTGAGTAATATTCCATGATGTATATGTACCACAGCTTCCTTATCCATTCGTCTGCTGATGGGCATCTAGGTTGCTTCCACATCCTGGTTATTATAAACAGTGCTGCAATGAACATTGGGGTTCATGTGTCTCTTTCAGATCTGGTTTCCTTGGTGTGTATGCCCAGCAGTGGGATTGCTGGGTCATATGGCAGTTCTATTTCCAGTTTTTTAAGGAATCTCCACACTGTTCTCCATAGTGGCTGTACTAGTTTGCATTCCCACCAACAGTGTAAGAGGGTTCCCTTTTCTCCACACCCTCTCCAGCAATTATTGCTTGTAGACTTTTGGATAGCAGCCATCCTGACTGGCGTGTAATGGTACCTCATTGTGGTTTTTGATTTGCATTTCTCTGATAATGAGTGATGTTGAGCATCTTTTCATGTGTTTGTTAGCCATCTGTATGTCTTCTTTGGAGAAATGTCTGTTTAGTTCTTTGGCCCATTTTTTGATTGGGTCATTTATTTTTCTGGAGTTGAGCTGCAGGAGTTGCTCGTATATTTTTGAGATTAATCCTTTGTCTGTTGCTTCGTTTGCTATTATTTTCTCCCAATCTGAGGGCTGTCTTTTCACCTTGCTTATAGTTTCCTTTGTTGTGCAAAAGCTTTTAAGTTTCATTAGGTCCCATTTGTTTATTTTTGCTTTTATTTCCAATATTCTGGGAGGTGGGTCATAGAGGATCCTGCTGTGATTTATGTCAGAGAGGGTTTGCCTATGTTCTCCTCTAGGAGTTTTATAGTTTCTGGTCTTACATTTAGATATTTAATCCATTTTGAGTTTATTTTTGTGTATGGTGTTAGAAAGTGTTCTAGTTTCATTCTTTTACAAGTGGTTGACCAGTTTCCCCAGCACCACTTGTTAAAGAGGTTGTCTTTTTTTCCATTGTATATCCTTGCCTCCTTTGTCGAAGATAAGGGATGTTGGCAATTTGATCTCTGGTTCCTCTGCCTTTTCTAACTCCAGCTTGAACATTTGGAAGTTCATGGTTCATGTACTATTGAAGCCTGGCTTGGAGAATTTTGAGCATTACTTTGCTAGCTTGTGAGATGAGTGCAATTGTGTGGTAGTTTGAGCATTCTTTGGCATTGCCTTTCTTTAGGATTAGAATGAAATCTGACCATTTTCAGTCCTGTGACCGCTGCTGAGTCTTCTAAATTTGCTGACATATGGAGTACAGCACTTTCACAGCATCATCTTTTAGGATTTGAAATAACTCAACTGGAAATCCATCACCTCCACTAGCTTTGTTCTTTGTCATGCTTCCTGAGGCCCATTTGACTTCACATTACAAGATATCTGGCTCTAGGTGAGTGATCACACCATCGTGATTGTCTGGGTCAAGAAGATCTTTTTTGTAGAGTTCTTCTGTGTATTCTTGCCACCTCTTCTTAATATCTTCTGCTTCTGTTAGGTCTGTATTATTTCTGTCCTTTGTTGTGCCCATCTTTGAATGAAATGTTCCCTTTGTATCTCTAATTTTCTTGAAGACATCTCCAGTATTTCCCATTCTATTGTTTTCTTCTATTTCTTTGCATTGATCACTGAGGAAGGCGTTCTGATCTCTCCTTGCTATTCTTTGGAATTCTGCATTCAAATAAGTATATCTTTCCTTTTCTCCCTTGCTTTTTGCTTCTCTTCTTTTCCCAGCTATTAGTCAGGCCTCCTCAGACAACCAATTTGCCATTTTGCATTTCTCTTTCTTGGGGGTGGTCTTGATCACTGCCTCTTGTACAATGTCATGAACCTCCATCCATACTTCTTCAGGCACTCTGTCTATCAGATCTAATCCCATGAATTTACTTGTCACTTCCACTGTATAATTGTAAGGGATTTGGTTTAGGTCATTCCTGAATGATCTAGTGGTTTTCCCTACTTTCTTCAATTTAAGTCTGAATTTGGTAATAAGGTGTTGATCTATGGATATTTTTTCCTTGTTTGCCAGTACTACACTGTCTTGATTTCTATAGCTCTGTATTATGTGTTTAATCTGGTAGTTTGAGTTCACCAACTTTGTTTTTCCTCTTCACTTTTGTTTTGGCTCTTCGTAGTGGTTCTGTGTGTTTTCACAGGCATTAAGAATCATTTGGTTGATACTCACAGATTGGTTTCCTGAGATTTTGATTTGCATTTCATTGAGTCTATAGATAAATTTGGGAATAATTTAACGTTTTAGAAATATTACACCTTTCAGATCATGGCTAGTGGATACCTCTTGGTTGATTTATTTCATGACTGTATTCATAAACATCCTAATCCTGTTTATACCTAAGTACTACATTTTTTGGTGCTATTGTAGATAACATTAGTTTCAATTTTAATTCCAACAGTGAATTTTTATATATAGTAAAGAAATTATAACCTGTAGCCTTTTTATGCTTCTCTATTACTTCTGGAAGCATTCTTGTAAATTATTTGTTAATTTCTACATAATCTTATAATCTGTAAATAAAAACTTCTCTATTTCTTCCTTTCTGATTTTATTTTTAATTTGTTTATGGCTTACTTTTACTTGTTTTTTCTTCTTAAACTTACTAGAATGCCCAGAACAATGTTGACTAGGAGTGATAAGAGAGGACATTCTTGCCTTGCTTCTGATCATAAAAGGAAACCATTCAGTTTCTCACTATTATGATGTTTTATTTAGATTTAGATTTTAAATGTAAATTTTCTACATATATGCTTTATTAGGCTGGGGGATCACCTTCTATTCTCAGATCTTAAAGTTTTATTATGATGGGTGTCATGCTGGGCTTTCTTTGGCTGTGCTGGGTCTCTGTTGTGAGGCATGGGCTCTGTGTTGAGGCACATGGGCACTCTCGAGGTGTGGAGCTCAGAGGGCCTCTCCAGTTGCAATGCATGGGCTTTTTTTACTGCAGAACTCAGACTCTAGAACATGCAGGCTCAATAGTTGCAGCACATGGGCTCTAGAGTGCACAGTTCAGTATTTGTGGCATGCAGACTCTCTAGTTATGGTGGGTGGGCTCTCGAGTTATGTATAAGCTTAGTTGCCTTGCAGCATATGGGATCTTAGTTCCCCATGCAGAGATCAAGCTTGTATTCCCTCCCATGTATTGGAAGGCAGATTCTTAATCACTGGGCCACCTGAGATTATTATAGGTATAGTGTGTGTGAGTGTTTGCATGCTAAGTCACTTCACTTGTGTCTGACTCTTTGCGACCCAGTGGACCACAGCCCACCAGGCTCCTCCGCCATGAGATTATCCAGGCAAGAATACTGGAGTGGGTTGCCATGCCTTCCTCCAGGGGATCTTCCTGACTCAGGGATTCAACCCGCATCTCTTGTGTCTCCTGCACCAGCAGGCAGGTTCTTTACCTCTAGTGCCACCTGGGAAGCCCATCTATTAGTGGTAACATTGAATAATATGCAAAAAATTGAAGTAAAGCCATAGAGACCTGTAATAATAGAACTATTATCATCTACAAAATGTTGAATGAAAAGAACCACATATTGCATGATTCCATTTAAGGAAACCTAAAAAAAAATATTCAAAGCAAACCTATAGTGTCAGAGGTCAGAATAATTCTTGTCTTGAGAAGGATAGTAGCTAGACACAGAGGGACCTTCTGGGTTAATGGGAAATACTTTATATATTGATCTAGGTGATGGTTATACTATGCTTGTCAATTCAGTTCAGTCACTCAGTCATGTCCAACTCTTTGCAACCCCATGAATGGCAGCATGCCGGGCTTCCCTGTCCATCACCAACTCCTGGAGCTTACTCAAACTCATGTCCATCTAGTCAGTGATGCCGTCCAACCATCTCATCCTCTGTTGTCGCCTTTTCCTCCCGCCTTCAATCTTTCCCAGCATCAGGGTCCTATGTACTATGCTTGTACACTTGGCTAAAACTTCATGAGGCTGTATACTTAATATATGTGTGTTTAGTACATAACTATGTATTTCTGTTTAAAAATAATAAAAAAAATAACCTTTGAGATTGGGGTTCCTGAGGTTGTAAGCCCATCTCTGTGAAAATGAAACTATATATTAATATGTGAGGGAAAGCCAACAAATTGCCTCTTTGGCCTGAGAGTCTTGGTGAAAGTCTTTCCTATAAACTTTATATGCTGAGGGCTTTTCTCTTCCCCATTCTCTGCACATACGTTGAAAGTCATAGTTGCTTGTAAATGAAATCCCAGTTGCTTGCCAAGACCTACCTGCTGTCTGTCTGTGATATGATGGATGTTAGTACAAAATGTTTTAGGTGTCACCGAAGAGAGGATCTTAAATGTTACTTTCCACAAGAAGTCTTCTGCCAGAAAGAAAGTGTAACTCTGGGATAACGTAGTACTGTATGAGCTTTGTGGGCTTTAATTTGGGAATAGAATAAATATTTTAAGCCTTGGTGTTTTGTGAATATAATTAGAATGAATGGAAGTTATTGAAATTTAGGAAGTGGCACCTTAAGATCTGTTGGGAAAGGAGGGAAAATTGGTTAAAGAGAAAAACAGTGATTTAAAAAAACAGGGTAAGAAATCTAAGTTCTGCTCACTATTGGCTTCATTTCTCATTTTCATCCTCTCATGCCCCTTTCTAAATGTCACACTCAGCATATCATTTACAAATTCATTGAATATATACCAAAGTGTTTGATCTGGGCATATCTTAGGAACAGGAGTCATGCCCTTCTGTGAGTGTTTGGCAGCTCTGAACTGAGACGTGATCTTCTGAAACATCGTGACTCTTCATGTGCTGAAGGGCTTTCGTGGCACTGTACCTTCCTATTAACTCTGCATATAGACATAACAGAAGTTGTGGAGAGTAGAATTGGAGGAAAAGTAGAAAAATGATTGCTGTTGTTACAGAACAGTCAGAAGGATAATAGCACTGCCTTTTCATTTTGTGTGGTTCTTGCTGATACACGGTCACTGTAGATAGAGATGAAGCAGGGCTCCCCTGTTTTGATCCTCAGTATGTCTACCTTCCACCCTGTTCTGTGGGTGAACCATGGGAGCACCTCACACAAGGAACAAGCAAATGACAGAGCAAATAAATCCAGATAATATGTGATAATGACATGTTCTGAAAGGTGATTGGTGTTTAATAAGTGGACGAGTGATAAATTTGAGGAGTGTAACTGAAGAAGAGAAGCTTTGATCCCCCAAATAGGAAAGGTACCCATGTCCAATACATTTTTCAATGAATTTGGCTAGGTACCAGATGGTTTCTCTGTGTACAGGGCAGAGACTGCAGATGGAGAGAGTAAATATGAGTTATTCAATATGTTAGAACATTTCAACTGGATTAAGCAGATTATGAACAAACGTTGGCACCAGAACTGTCAGGGAACCAACTGCATTTCTGAGATAAACGTGGATAAGGTTGGTTGAAGGTTTTGGGGGGATGCATGGAGGGAGAAGAGTTTGGTGTAGGTACATGAGGCCTGTCTCTTTGAGGGCAAAGAGGAGAGAGACAATGCCTGTTCATTTGTCTCCTTTCTCTGTCTGAGCCCTCCTTTTAAAAATATTGTTGGAGTATTTGGTTTACAATTTTGTGTTAATTTCTGCTATATAGCAAAGTGATTCAATTATACATATATACACACACACACACACACACATATATATATATATATATATATATATTTTCATATTCTTTTCCATTAGGATTTATCACAGCATACTGAATATAGTTACCTGTGCTATAAAGTGAGACTTTGTTTTTATCCATTTTCTATATAATAATTTGCATCTGCTAACCCCAGATTTCCAATCCATTCCTCCCCACAACCTTAGCAACCACAAGTCTATTCTCGATGTCTGTGAGTGTTTGTGTTTTGTAAATAAGTTTATTTGTGTCATATTTTAGATATCACATATAAGTGATACTACATACCATTTGTTCTCTTTCTGACTTTGGTTAGTATGATAATCTCTAGGTCCATCCGTGTTGCTGAGAATAGCAATATTTCATCTTTTTTTTTTAATGACTGAGTAACACACACACACACATGTATCACAAGTTCTTTAGCCATTCATCTGTTGATGGGCATTTAGGTTATTTCCATGTCTTGGCTACTTTTAATTGTGCTGCTATGAATTTAGAGCTTACTCCTTCCTTTTTGAGTTTGTACTTACCAGTGGACCAGTGGTACTTAAAAAAAAAAAAAAAACTAGTCCTTATAGGGCGTGTGACAATGTGTCTTCGGACTAATTTCTGCTGTCATCCCTTAACTTTCCATTTTCACATGAAACTGCAGGTGTCCAAGTTTCTTTGGAGCTGCTGCAGAGACAAAGGATAACATTATTCACCTTGACAGTCTATGAAAAATGATGTTCAATGGTGAAACAACTATACTTTCATAAAGGTTGGTTTAAGGTCCATGTAAATAAAAATTCAGGAGGACGGAATGGAGCTATAAAGGCCACCTAAAATATGTATGCTGTGTTGCTCAGTGACTCTGGTTTGCATTCTGACCTACTGTGTCTAGATATTTTCTCTAAGCAGAAACAGAGATGAGAGGCTGAGGAGACGGTATGTGTGACTCATCCTAGCCAAAGGCAATGTGTCTGAAATTGAATTCACAGTGTTCTAAATTGTTATAGACAAGAGCTAGTCTTTGCAGTCATCCCTGACTGGGTAAATGTGTATTTTTTATTGGTATCAGGAAGCCATTCTATAGCGTGGGCTAAGGAAGTCCAGCTGTCAACCAGCAAGGCCAGGTCTGGATCTGACTTGCTGTTCTTGCTGTCAGTTCCAGAATCATTACCTCTCAGAGGCAAGGGGGTGCAGTGGTGACAAACGACTATGTAAGTCAAGCCACAACAGGGACAATTTGCAACTGGTGTCCTTTTATAAAAACATTATTTTCAGGTAAAAATATGTAGTATTAGGATTCTAAAAGCCTTTGATGGTCAATGTGTATGTGTGGGAAACAAGTGGGTTTTGCCCTGGGCTAGGAGGGGTCTCCCTCATGCTTAGCCACTCAGTTTGGTGCAGGATAGAGCCTTCTTCCTGCCTTTGCCTCCTTACAATGGGGTGAAGTGAAAAGAGCTGTCTCCTCTCCTTGCGTCCAGTCTGACTCACTGAATGGGAAAAGAGGGAAGGTGACTATTAGTTTGTTTTAAAAAAGAAAAGTTGCAAAGATAGTACTGAGAGTTCCCGAATACAGCATACCCACTTTCCCCATGACTAACATATTGAATTAGTTTGGAACCTTTGTCATAGCTAATGCATCAGTTCTGATACATGACTAATGACTAATGTTTATTGATGTTACCTCAGGTGTTTTTTTTTTTTTTATTGTACAAAAGATTATCTTTATATTAGATTTTCTGTGTTTTTCTCCCCTAGTTGCTGGATAAAATCCATACAAATGAAATACTGACTCACTCAGTAAATAACAATTAAGAGGTAAATTCAGTTTACAGAGAAGCTGGTGCATATAAGACATCATCTTGAAGATATTTCCTTATTTTTTTTACCTAAATGTCCTTTTCTTGTTCCAGAATCCCATGAAGAACACTACACAATAGTTAGTCAGATGTGCTTTAGGTTCCTCCTGGCTATGATATTTTCTCAACTTTTTGTGACTTTGACAGCTTTGAATGGTACTAATCAGGTATTTTGCAGAATGTCTCTATACTGAAATTTAACTGCTGTTTTCCTCATGATTCGGTGGAGATTTTGAGTTTGGGGAAGAAGACCATAGAGTGAATGTGCCATCTCCACCATATCACATATCAAAGGCATGTGTGATTTATCATTGTTGATGTTGACCTTGATCACCTGGCCCAAGTAGTGTTTGTCAAGCTTCTCCACACTGAGTTACTCTTTTAATCCCCTTGGATACTGTAATCTTTGGAAAGAAGTTACTTTAGGCAGCTCTTATAAGGTGTGCAGAATTATACTTCCTCTCTTTGAGGGTAGAACATCTATATAATTTTCTGGAATTCTTCTGCATGGTGTGCTTGCTTTAAATATCTGATACTGAGAACACGAGAGATACAAGATATCAAGTGTTAGCTAATATAAATCACAAGTTTAGTTGTAAGTCTCTTGTATAGCCTGGTATCTAATCGTATACTTGTTAAAATTTATCTGCTTTAATTTCTGAGGGAGAGACTTGGTAGCAGGTATCTGAGAGTGTTTGGAGAGATGGAGTGGGGCAGAGCTTTTTGCAGAACCCACACACTAACCAGGGACACAGCTGGGTTATCCCAAGTGTCTGAAGCTTCTCAAAGCATGGAAGAGGGTGAGTAAGGTTGTAAAGTGGAAGGTGGACATGTGTTTGGGTCTGGACATAAGAAGACTTTGAAGGGAGTTGTGATGGTCATGGTGGGTGCTGGGGCCCTAATGGGGACAATGTCCAGCACAAGGTTGGGATTTGTGAAAGTCTGTTCTCCAAGAGTGAAATTTTGGTTTTCATTATCCTTAACATGCACTTGTACTTAATGTGTCCACAGGATGTAAGTAGTCTACCATGGTGGCTGCTCTCCTCCCTGTGTGCCTTCTTTTGTGATTCAGACTCAACACTCTGCCAGGTTACAACATGCACACACCTTCCTAATCCTCTCCAGGTCAGACATGCTACATAGAGCTGCCCTTTTCATATGGCAAATCACTCAGGATTTCTCACCACTCATTTTTCCCCTTGAGATTAAAAAAATACAGAGAGGCCATGATGTCTGAGATTTGAGCTGTATGACAAAATGAGATATTTAGGACCCCTTTTTAACAGACTTTGTTCCTGAAAACAAAGGTGAAGAACTGAAATGTATGGCATTTATATTAGCTTTCACTAGGGTATATTGATACTACAGTATCAAAGACTCCTGAAATTTCACTGATTTGCAATCAAAATATTTAATTCTTCCTAATGTATATATCAACAGAGGTCAGTCAGAGCTTTGCTTTATGTATCTTCTGAGGTCCAGGCAAAAAACACATCACATTAAAAAAATTAAAGTATATTTGACTTAACACATCACATTCTTATAGCAGAAAGAAAAGCAACACTACATCCTTGGATGGGTCTTCAAGGGTCTGGTTGGATGTGGCACTTACCACTTCAACTCACATTCTAGAGGCAGTACAATAGCCAAACCAAATGTCTATGGAACACAGAATATATTCTATTTTGCATGGAGGTGGCAAAGGAACAACTGGAAACTACAATGGGTCTGCCACAATTCAACCTTTGTTACAAAAGTTATTTCCTTCCTTCAAGTACTCAGAATTCACTCCTTCCTCTCAGTGAAATCTCCACAGTAATATCTCATCATATTATCAGACTCAACAACTCCTGAATCTCATGACACCACTCTATACTATGTTAGTTCTTCATTAATTATCCAGAGGTATAAAAAATAAACTGTCTTCTCTGCACACAATCAACAATACTGGTGCAGGGTCATCTCAATAAGTATTCTTCTTCAGAAAGGAGGGGATTGGGATACACTCAGCTTAAATTGCAGGAATTCTGAAATCCTTTTGATGGGCATTAGGTCTCCCCCTGCCCTCCATGCCACTTCTGGCTAATCTGTAGACAATCTTACTAGTTCCAGTGTCTGTTCTCCTGGGGCAGTTATCCAGGCTCTGTGGTTCTTGTCTCCACCCTCTGAGAGTCCATAATTCTCCACCACCATCCTTGGCCACACTGGAATATGCATTAAAGGATATTCCCTCTTTGGGGGTGAACAGAAAATTAGGGGCACAATCATTTTAAATCTCAAACATCCACAGGCTATTTTAATTTAGGCTGTTGGCTCTTTGACAATACAACTCTCTCAAAACATTGTTGGCTTTTATCTTGCATGATCCCTTTGTGTCCATAGTCATGCTCACAGTTCTCTCCAATACATGCTTTAGTTGTAGCTTAGAGTAATCTGGAGTAAATTAATGTAACCTGAGGCAATCAAGCTTCCAAGAAAGACTAACACTTTTAGCATTTTTTGTTCTTTGGGACATTTGTACAACTAAAATTATTGACCATACATCACCTTAATCAATTCAACAGTTGTAAAAAGAGTGTGAGGTCAAGCCTTTGATTTGGTCTTTACTATAATGTTGACTTTTGATCTTTGTTTTCAATTTCACCTTTCATTGTTTGCAGATGATCACAAATCTCATCTTTCAGCTTTGTTATCAAATTCACATGTTATCTTCTGAAACTTTATTTTTCTTAGAATATCTTTTCTATAACAACCAAGTCATGGAAGTTACCTTCATGTTCCCAGTATGATCGCCTAAGCCCATATGCTTATTCCATAACACACACACCAATTTTAACAACTGTTTTATCAGTAAAAACTTGGGCCGCTCTATTTTGTAGACATCAGTAACAGCTTTGTAACTGACTCTTGTCTGGGTCTGATACAAATATTTTCATTTTTTCTTCTGGTGGCATCTCATAACTGGTGTAATTAATTTCTTCATTTAGTTTTAACTAAGTTATTATTATGGTAAGAAATATATCTCAACAAATAATGATTGCTGGGAGAAATATCAATAACCTCAGATAAGCAAATGACAACACACTATGGCAGAAAGTGAAGAAGAACTAAAGATCCTCTTGATGAAAGTGAAAGAGAAGAGTGAAAAAGTTGGCTTAAAACTCAACATTCAGAAAACTAAGATCATGGCATCTAGTCCCATCACTTCATGGCAAATAGATGGGGAAACATTGGAAACAGTGACAGAATTTATTTTGGGGGACTCCAAAATCACTGCAGATTGTGACTGCAGCCATGAAATTAAAAGATTCTTGCTCCTTGAAAGAAAAGTTATGACCAACCTAGACAGCATATTAAAAAGCAGAGACATTACTTTGCCAACAAAGGTTCATCTAGTCAAGGCTATGTTTTTTCCAGTAGTCGTGTATGGATGTTAGAGTTGGACTAAAGAAAATTGAGTGCTGAAGAACTGATGCTTTTGAACTGTGGTGTTGGAGAAGACTCTTGAGAGTCACTTGGATGGCAAGTAGATCCAACCAGTCCATCCTAAAGGAAATCAGTCCTGAATATTCTTTGGAAGAACTGTTGTTGAAGCTGAAACTCCTATACTTTGGCCACCTGATGTGAAGAACTGACTCATTGGAAAAGATCCTGATGCTGGGAAAAATTGAAGGCAGGAGGAGAAGGGGACAACAGGATGAGATGGTTGGATGGCATCACCAACTCAATGGACATGAGTTTGAGTAAACTCTGGGAGTTAGTGATAGACAGGGAGACCTGGCATGCAGCAGTCCATGGGGTCACACAGAGTTGGACACGACTGAGTGACTGAACTGAACTGAACTGATGGAATATTACTCAACCATTAAAAAGAGTGAAATTGGGTCATTTGTAAAGACCTGGTCATACCTAGAGACTGTCATACAGAGTGAAGTAAGCTAGAAAGGGGGAAGAAAAAAGTAAATATTGTGTATTAATGCATATATGTGGAATCTAGGGAAATGGTAAATGTGGTCTCATTTACAAAGCACAAATACAGACACAGCATAGAAAACAAATGTGTGGATACCAAGGGGGCAAGTCGGGGTGGGAGGAATTGAGAGATTGGGACTGACACATACACTATGATGCATGCGTGTTAACTTGCTTTGGTCGTGCCCCACTCTTTGAGACACTGTGGATCATAGGCCAACAGGCCCCTCTGTCCATGGGATTTTACAGGCATGATACTGGTGTGGATTGCCATGCCCTCCTCCTGGGGATCTTCCCGACCAAGGGATCAAAACTGTATCTCTGACATCTCCTGCATTGGTAGGCAGGTTCTTTGCCATTAGGGCCACCTGGGAAGCCCACACTATTGATATTATATATAAAATAATTGGGGCTTCCCAGGTAGCTCAGTGATAAAGAATCCAACAGTCAATATAGGAGGCACAGATTCAATCCATGGGTCAGGAAGATCTCATGGAAGAGGAAATGGCAGCCCACTTCAGTATTCCTGCCTGGGAAATCCTATGGGCAAAGGAACCAGTTGGGCTACAGTCCATGGAGTCACAAAGAATCAGACACAGTTTAACAACTTAACACACATACATCAAATAAATAACTGACAAGAATATGCTGTATAGCACGGGGAACTCTATGTAATGCACGGTGGTGGCCTGAATGGGCAGGCAGTCCAGAAGGGAGTGCGCACATGGATATGAGTGACTGATTGATGTTGCTGTACAGCAGAAGCTAGCACAGCATTCTGAAGCAACTATACTCCAATAAAAAGTAATTAAAACATGCATAATAAGCTTTTAAATGTATTGGACTAGTTGTTTTACAATGTTGTGTTAGCTTCTGCTGTATAGCAAAGTGAGTCGGTTATACATATACACGTATCCACTCTTTTTTTTCCCATTTATTTTTATTAGTTGGAGGCTAATTACTTTACAATATTGTAGTGGTTTTTGCCATAGATTGACATGAATCAGCCATGGATTTACATGTATTCCCCATCCTGATCCCCCCTCTCACCTCGCTCTCCACCCGGTCCCCAATGTACAGAACAGACTTTTGGACTCTGTGGGAGAAGGCGAGGGTGGGATGTTTAGAGAGAATCACTTTTTCTTAGATTCATTTCCCATATAGATCATTATACACTATTGAGAAGAGTTCCCTGTGTTATACAGTTGTTGTTCAGTTGCCCAGTCTTGTCCAGCTCTTCGTGACCCGTGGACTGCAGCATGCTAGGCCTCCCTGTCTCTCACCATCTCCCAGAGTTTGCCTAAGTTCATGTCCATTGCATTGGAGATGCCATCCAGCCATCTCATCCTCTGATGCCTCCTTCTCCTTCGTCCCTCAATCTTTCCCAGCATCAGGGACTTTTCCAATGAGATGGTTCACATCAGATGACCAAAGTACTGGAGTTTCAGCTTCAGCATCATCGCTTCCAATGGGTATTCAGGGTTGATTTCCCTCAAGATTGACTGGTTTGATCTCCTTGCTATCCAACGGACTCTCAGGAGTCCTTCTCCAGGACCATAGTTCGGAGGCATCAATTCTATGGCACTCTGCCTTCTTTATGGTTCAGCTCTCACAAATGGACATGACCACTGTGAACACCATAGCCTTGACAATGCAGACTTTTGTCAGCAGAGTAACGTCTCTACTTTTCAACACATTGTGTAGGTTTGTCTTAGATTTTCTGCCAAGAAGCAATTGTCTTCTGATTTCATGGCTGCAGTCACCATCCGCAGTGACTTTAGAGCCCAAAAAGAGGAAATCTGTCACTACTTCCACCTTTTCCCTTTTTATTTGCCATGAAGTAATGGGCCTGGATACCATGATCTTTGTTTGTTTTTTAATATTTAGTTTTAAGCCAGCTGTTTCACTCTATTCCTTCACTTTCATTAAGAAGCTCTTTACTTCCTCTTCACTTCTGCCATTTAGAGTGGTATCATCTGCATATCTGAGGTTGTTGATGTTTCTCCCACCTATCTTGACTTCAGCTTGTAACTCATCTAGCCCAGCATTTCTCATGATGTATTCAGCATATATATTAAACAAACAGTGTGACAGCAGACAGGCCTCTTGTACTCCTTTCTCCATCTTGAACCAAGATTGAGTATGCAATCATTTGTTCCATACAGGGAAAACTGTTGCTTCTTGACCCACATACAGGTTTCTCAGGAGACAGATAAGATGGTCTGGTGTTCCTATCTCTTTAAGAGCTTTCCACAATTTATGATCCACACAGTCAAAGGCTTTGGCATAGTCAGTGAAACTGGTAGATATTTTTCTGGAATTCCCTAGCTTTCTCTATGATCCAGCAAATGTTGGCTATTTGACCTCCAGTTCCTCGTCCTTTTCTAAACCCAACTTAGACGTCTAGAAGTTCTTGGTTTACATAATGCTGAAGCCTAGCATGCAAGATTTTAAGTATGGGAGATGAATGTAATTGTCAAGAGGTTAGCACATTCTTTAGCAATACCTTTCTTGGGAATTGGAATGAGGATTGACCTTTTCCAGTCCTGTGGTCACTGCTGGGTCTTCCAGATTTGCTGGCATACTGAATGCAAACACCTTGATATACAGTAGGTCCTTGTTATATATCTATTTTTTATATAGTAGTGTGTATATGTTGATCTAAATCCCCCACTTTATCCCTCCCTCTGCTGCACGTTGCCCTCTGACAAACATTATTTTCTTGTTCACATAAATAATGATTTTGAGTCTGGTGGACCTCAACTGAAGTTCCGTGCATACCTTCTTTATTCTGGATCCAAGAGGAAGGATGATCCTCTTCTGGTGAAAGAGGAACAAAAGCAATCACAGGAGCCCACAATACCTCCCACACTGGCGTTTGGATGTGACATCCATCACCCATCACTTCTGCTCACACTCTAAGAGTATGCCACATGTATACACATAGAATGGAGCAATAAAATATTCTGATAGGAAAGCGGAAGTCAGTAACTGATACCAATAATACATCTGCTGCCATGAGAGAGAAACACAAGTAGGAAGTGCCTGATTATGAGATATCTCCACAGAGACTACATGATATTATTTGTGTGAGAGATAAATTTATTTGAATTTGTATTCCCCACTTCTTTCATTTTTCTGTAAGAAAAGGGGAGAAATGAGTCTGAGGATACATGGGGAAAAAAAAGAAGGACCATCTCATTCTTTTTCCTTCTTACCTTTTCTATCATGTTGCTATGGGGATAAAATATTTACCACCTGTTTCCCTGTCAACATGTACTATAGTCCCTGGGTTTTGAAATGGATTAAGTTGATCCCTGCTGAAGATGCCTCTAGTGCACACAAATGCACTCTGAAAATCAGTGATTTAAAGTAATTAATTAAATATGGAATTGTATAAAAAGTAATCAAATACTTGTGAAAAACAAAGCAACACTAGCAAATTCTCATGAATAAAACAGCTATGCCTAATAAAGAGTACTGGACTCACAGTGTCTTAATCCCATGTGCTCATTCCTAGAAGCATTTTCTGGCATCAGGATGGGATAGCTGTTGACGACATGTTATGTGATTCACACTTTTACAAGCCAAAGCATGTAGAAGTGAGGCCAGGTTTTTTTTTTTGTTTTTTTTTTCTTTTTTTTAAGTGGTCCTTTCATGCAAAAAACAAAACAAAACAAAACAAAACATGTTCAGGTCTATTTTTCCATATTTGGCTACAAAGTTTGGAAACAGATATACAGAGGCATGTTAAGTGTAAATAGGCAAGGGAGAGCTCCTAATTCTGTCTGAAGTCCACACAGCTTTTTGTTTGTACTGTGAACATTCTTTCTAGCCACAAACAGCCTTGCCTATCTCCAGAAAAGAAAGTGGGATTGTCTCCAGGAATGTGCTATCTTAGATTGCAGTTTCATAAATTTTATTTTAATCTGCCAGTTTGGAGAAATCATTAATATCTTAAATTAACCCATTTGGATACCCTGTTTAAGCAATTTTTCTAAACACTGAAAAATTACATCAGTATATTATTCTTTTTTAATTATTTATTTTAATTGGAGGCTAATTAGATTAAAATATTGTAGTGGTTTTTGCCATATATTGACATGAATCAGCCATGAGTATACATGAGTCCCTCATCCTGAACCCCCCTCCCATCTCCCTCCCTCCCCATCCCACCCCTCAGGGTTGTCCCAGTGCACTGGCTTTCAGTGCCCTGTTTAGCATATTATTCTTGATGTGTATTCAAAACATTAGAGTCCATTTCTTAGCCATATCTGTTTCAAACACCATTCTTTGATATTTCATATGTGAAAATGCTACTTGTCATTTTTCATAACATTAAATAAAATATTATGAAAACCGTAATTTATTTATTTATTTATACACAATTTTAGGGTTATTTTCCATGTACATTTTTGTAAAATATTGGGTATATTCTTTGTGTTGGACAATATACCCTTGAGACTATCTCACTATGGTTGTGCTTTTTGAAATGTACTTATACAGCTGTATTTTTTAAATAATTGACACCTTAAATGGACATTTTTTTAAACTGTGAAATTTTTTTCTACAGCTGTTGAAGAATGTGGCAAGTTGATATTTTCAATTCTAATTTTTATGCTTATGAAAATATGGTGAATCTGATACGAGATGAAAATATAAGTTTTCAAAGGTAAAGAATAAATAAAGTACTCAAATAAGAGAAATAGAAGATGCAATAGCTAAAATTAAGAACTCCATATATAGTATAATAGCTTAAGTGATTGAATAAGAAATAGGAAGATGGACCAACAGCAAATATACACAGATAATTGCAAAGAATAAATAATTCAGAAATTGTATTTGAGACATCAGGAACACAGTGAAAATATCTAACACATTTGTAATTATAATCTAGAAAAGGAGAAAGATAGAAATCAGGTCCAAAGTAATATTTGAAGAGATAATACCTGAGAATTTTACAAAATTAATGAAAATATCAACCAACAAATTTATAAACTCCAGTGAAAATCAAGCACGATAGATACAAACTATGCTTATGGCACATGTAGCAAAAACACTGAATCCCAATTTAATGAGGAAAATTCTGAAAGAAGCCAGAGAAAAACAAACACATTATCTGTCAGTTCAGTTCAGTTCAGTCACTCAGTCGGGTCCGACACTTTGCAACCCCATGAACCGCAGAATGCCAGGCCTCCCTGTCCATCACCAACTCCCAGAGTCCACACAAAGCCATGTCCATTGAGTCGGTGATGCCATCCAACCATCCCATCCTCTGTCACCCCCTTCTCCTCCTGCCCTCGATCTTTCCCAGCATTGGGGTCTTTTCAAATGAGTCAGCTCTTTGCATCAGGTGGCCAAAGTGTTGGAGTTTCAGCTTCAACATCAGTCCTTCCAATAAACACCCAGGACTGATTTCCTTTAGAATTGACCAGTTTGATCTCCTTGCAATCTAAGGGACTCTCAACAGTTTTCTCCAACACCACAGTTCAAAAGCATCAATTCTTCAGCACTCAGCTTTCTTTATAGTCCAACTCTCACATCCATACATCACCACTGGAAAAACCATAGCCTTGACTAGATGGACCTTTGTTGGCAAAGTAATGTCTCTGATTTTTAATATGCTATCTAGGTTGGTCATAACTTTCCTTCCAAGGAGTAAGCGTTTTTAAATTTCATGGCTGCAATCACCATGTGCAGTGGTTTTGGAGCCTAGAAAAATAAAGTCAGCCACTGTTTCCACTGTTTCCCCATCTATTTGCCATGAAGTGATGGGACCAGATGTCATGATCTTAGTTTTCTGAATGTTGAGCGTTAGGCCAACTTTCTCACTCTCCTCTTTCACTTTCATCAAGAGGCTTTTTAGTTCTTCTTCACTTTCTGCCATAAGGGTGGTGTCATCTGCATATCTGAGGTTATTGATATTTCTCCCAGCAATCTTGATTCCAGCTTGAGCTTCACCCAGCCCAACATTTCTCATGATATACTCTGCATATAAGTTAAATAAGCAGAGTGACAATATACAGCCTTGAAGTACTCCTTTTCCTAGTTGAAACCAGTCTGTTGTTCCATGTCCAGTTCTAACTGTTGCTTCCTGACCTGCATACAGGTTTCTCAAAAAGCAGGTCAGGTAGTCAGGTATTCCCATCTCTTTCAGAATTTTCCACAGTTTATTGTGATCCACACAGTCAAAGGCTTTGGCATAGTCAATAAAGCAGAAATAGATGTTTTTCTGGAACTCTCTTGCTTTCTCAATGATTCAGCAGATGTTGGGAATTTGATCTCTGCCTTTTCTAAAGCCAGCTTGAACAACTGGAAGTTCACGGTTCACGTATTGCTGAAGCCTGTCTTGGAAAATGTTAAGCTTTACTTTACTAGCGTGTGAGATGAGTGCAATTGTGCAGTAGTTTGAGAATTCTTTGGCATTAACTTTCTTTGGGACTGGAATGAAAACTGACATTTTCCAGTCCTATCGCCACTGTTGAGTTTTCCAAATTTGCTGACATATTGAGTGCAGAACTTTCACAGTGTCATCTTTCAGGATTTGAAATAGCTCAGCTGGAATTCCATCACCTCCACTAGCTTTGTTCCTAGTGATGCTTCCTAAGGCCCACTTGACTTCACATTCTAGGATGTCTGGCTCTAGGTGAGTGATCACACCATCGTGATTATCTGTGTCGTGAAGATCCTTTTTGTACAGTTATTCTGTGTATTCTTGCCACCTCTTCTTAATATCTTCTGCTTCTGTTAGGTCCATATTATTTCTGTCCTTTATTGTGCCCATCTTTGCATGAAATATTCCCTTGGTATCTCTAATTTTCTTGAAGAGATCTCTAGTCTTTCCCATTCTATTGTTGTCCTCTATTTCTTTACATTGATCGCTGAGGAAGGCTTTCTTATCTCTCCTTGCTATTCTTTGGAACTCTACATTCAAATAGATATATCTTTCTTTTTCTCCTTTGCTTTTTGCTTACCTTCTTTTCACAGCTTTTGTTAGACCTCCTCAAACAACCATTTTTGATCTTTTGCATTTCTTTTTCTTGGGGATGGTATTGATTCCTGTCTCCTGTACAATGTCACGAACCTCCATCCATAGTTCATCAAGCACTCTGTCTATCAGATTATGTGTAAATGAGCAAAAATAAAGCAGTCAGACTTCCAAACAGAAATGATTGAAGCCAGAAAACAATGGAATGTCTTCTCATAAATAAAAAGGAAATAGCTGCAAAGAATTCTATATAGAATTCAGTGGAAACATCCTTTAAAATTAAAGTAAGTTAATATTTTCAGAGAAATTTTGCCAACATGCCTGCCCTAAAGTAACAATCAAAATAACTTTTTATGTCAGAATAATCCCTAAGAGAAACACTAGAAATACAAGACGATGACAATGACAAAAGACAGGCTACATAGGTGATTAAATAAAAGTGGATATTGGTGTACAAAACTGATAATAAGGTCTTATAGTATTCACAATATCAGTAGAATTAAAATGCAAGACAATGATAGTTCAAAGGGGAAAAAGTAGAGTTAAGTACTCCATGTTTCTATCATCACCAGGATGACAACAAAAGTAGCAACTCATATCAGGCTTTATTAATCTAAAAAAGATTATTGTAGCCGATTAGATAAGCAATAATGAGAATAAAATAACAAATGACCTAGATGTCCATTGACAGATGAATGGATAAAGAAGTTGTGGCATATATACACAATGGAATATTACTTAGCCATAAAAGGAACGCATTTGAGTCAGTTCTAATAAGGTGGATGAACCTAGAACCTATTATACAGAATGCAGTGAGTGAGTCAGAAAGAGAAAGATAAATACTGTATTCTAACACATATATGAAGAATCAAGAAAAATGGTACTGAAGAATTTATTTACAGGGCAACAATGGAGAAACAGATGTAGACTTGTGGACATGGGGAGAGGGGAGGAGAGGGTGAGATGTATGGAAAGAGTAACATGGAAACTTACATTACAATATGTAAAATAGATAGCCAATGGGAAGTTACTGTATGGCCCAAGGAACTGAAAGAGGTCTCTGTATCAACCCAGAGGGGTGGGGTGGGGAGGGAGATAGGAAGGAGTTTCAAGAGGGAGGGGACACATGTATACCTATGGCTGATTCATGTTGACGTTTGGCAGAAAACAGTAAATTCTGTAAAGCAATAATCTGGTAAAAAAAAAAAAAAAAACAGATAAATTTTTAAATAAGTGAATGACTAAATATTTTATTGATTTTAAAGTAAAGATTCAATAAAAGGGAGAAAAAGAAACCTAATTCCTAATATAATGGTAATTATGTAAAGTATAAATAGACTAATTACTCAAAAATACAAAAAAAAAAAAATGCACAGAACTTATGTAACTCCCACCCTTAAAGTAAAAAAGGGAGCTCGATTAAGTCAGCATCATGATTTTTTGGAATTCACTGGAGTGTAAGGTTGGAAAGCAAACTAGTCAAAAATCTAAGAAATATTAGAAAAACCTAAGAAGATCAATACCAGGATCTGTGCATATGCATGTGCGTGTGCGTGTGTGCACATGCAAGAGTGCTCAGTCATGTCTGACTCTTTGCAACCCTATGGACTATGGCCCACAGGCTCCTCTGTCCATGGGATTTTCCGGGCAAGAATATTGGAGTGGGTTGCCTTGTTCTCCTCCATGGGAACTTACTGACCCAGGAGTTCAACCCGCTTCTGTTAGGTCTTCTGCATCTGTTAGGTCTCCTGTGTCTCCTGCACTGCAGGCAGATTCTAAACCAGCTGAGCTACTAGCAGAGCTACCCGCAGAGCTACCAGAGATGTAAGAAAAGCATTCCCTTTTCTCTATACCCCCTCCAGTATTCTTTGTTGACTTTCTGATGATGGCCTTTCTGACTGGTGTGAGGTGGTATCTCATTACAATTTTGATTTGCATTTCTCTAATAATGAGTGATGGTGGGCATCTTTTCATGTGTTTGCTAGCCATCTGTGTGTCTTCTTTGGAGAAATGTCTGTTTAGGTCTTTTTCCTACTTTTTGATAGGGTTGTTTTCTGGTATTGAGTTGCATGAGTTGCTTATATATTTTGGGAATTAATCCTTTGTCAGTTGTTTCATTTGATATTAGTTTCTTCCATTCTGAGGGTTGTCTTTTCACCTTGTTTTTAATTTGCTTTGCTGTACAAAAGCTTTTAAGTTTAATTAGATACCACTTGTTTATTTTTGTTTTTATTTCCATTACTCCAGGAGGTGGGGCATAGAGGATCTTGCTTTCACTTATGTCATCGAGTGTTCTGCTTATGTTTTCCTCTAAGAGTTTTACAGTTTCTGGTCTTACATTTAAGTATTTATTCAATTTTGAGTTTGGCATTGTGTATGGCATTAGGAAGTGTTCTAATTTCATTATTTTGCACTTAGCTGTCCAGTTTTCCAAGCACCACATATTGAAGAAGCCATCCTTGTCCCATTGTATATTCTTGCATCCTTTGCCAAAAATAAGGTACCCATAGGTGTGTGGGTTTATCTCTGGGCTCTCTATCTTGTTCCATTGGTCTATATTTCTGTTTCTGTTCTAGTATTATATTGTCTTGATGACTGTAGCTTTGTAGCATAGTGTGAAGTCAGGAAGGTTGATTCCTTCAGCCCTATTCTTCTTTCTCAAAACTGCTTGTGCTGTTCTGGGTCTTTTGTGTTTGTATATGAGTTGTGAAATTTTTTGTTCCTGTTCTGTGAAAAATACCATTGGTAATTTGATAGGGATTGCATTGAATCTGTAGATTGCACTTGGTAGTGTAGTCATTTTCACAATATTGATTCTTCTTACCCAGGAACATAGAATATCTCTCCATCTGTTTATATTGTATGATCATCTTAATAGATGCAGAAAAGGCCTATGTGAAAATTCAGCACATATTTATGATAAAAATACTTCAAAAAATGGACATAGAAGGAACATACCTCAACATAGTAAAGGCCATATATGATAAACCCACAGCAAACATTATTATCCATGGTGAAAAACTGAAAGTATTTCCTCTAAGATCAGGAACAAGACAAGGGTGTCCACTCTCACTACTATTATTCAACATAGTTTTGGAAATCCTAGTTACAGTAATTAGAGAAAAAAAAAAAAGAAATAAAAGGAATCCAGATCAGAAAAGAAGTAAAACTCTCACTGTTTGCAGATGACATGACACTACACATAGAAAACCCAAAAGAAACTATCAAAAAATTACTAGAGATGATAAATGAATTTATCAAAGTCAAAGGATACAAGCTCAATACACAGAACTCACTTGCATTCCTATATACTAACAATGAAAAATCAGAAATAGAAATTAAAGAATCAATCCTATTCACCACTGAAACAAAAAGAGTAAAAAAAATCTAGGCATAACCAAACTAAGGAGACTAAAGAACTGTATACAGAAAATTATGACACTGATGTATGTTGAATTTTTAAAAATTTTTTGTAAATTATTTTTTTTATTTTAATTGGAGGCTAATTACTTTACAATATTGTAGTGGTTTTTTTTGCCATACATTGACTTGAATCAGCCATGGGTGTACATGTGTCCCCCATCCTGAACCCCCTCCCTCCCCATCCCATCCCTCAGGGTTGCCTGGTGCACCGGCCCTAAGTGCCCTGTCTCATGGATCGAACCTGGACTGGTGAACTATTTCACATATGGTAATATACGTATCTCAATACTATTCTCTCAAATTATCCCACTTCTCACCTTCTCCCACAGAGTCCAAAAGTCTATTCTTTACATCTGTGTCTCTTTTTCTGTCTCACATATAGGGTTATCATTACCATCTTTCTAAATGCCATATTGTGCATTATTATACTGTATTGGTGTTTTTCTTTCTGACTTACTTCACTCTGTATAACAGGCTCCAGTTTCATCCACCTCATTAGAACTGATTCAAATGCATTCTTTTTAATAGCTGAGTAATATTCCACTGTATATATGTGCCACAGCTTTCTTATCCATTCATCTGCCAATGGACAGCTAGGTGGCTTCCATGTCCTAGTTATTCTACACAGTGCTGCAATGAACTTTAGGTTACACGTGTGTCTTTCAATTCTGGTTTCCTCAGTGTGTATGCCCAGCAGTGGGATTGCTGGATCGTATGGCAGTTCTATTTCCAGCTTTTTAAAGAATCTCCACACTGTTCTCCATAGTGGCTGTACTAGTTTGCATTCCCACCAGCAGTGTAAGAGGTGGGAATCCCACCTCTTTTATCTGCACCCTCTCCAGCATTTATTATTTGTAGAATTTTTGATAGCAGCCATTCTGACTGGCATGAGATGGTACCTCATTGTGGTTTTTTATTTTCAGTTCTATGATAATGAGTGATGTTGAGCATCTTTTCATGTGTTTGTGAGCCATCTGTATGTCTTCTTTGGAGATAGTTGAGTTTTAAGCGAGCATTTTCACTCTTCTCTTTCACCTTCATCAAGAGGCTCTTTAGTTCCTCTTTCCTTTCTAACATGAGGGTGATGTCATCTGCATTTCTGAAGTTATTGATGTTTCCCCCAGCAATCTTTTGATTCCACCTTGTGCTTCATCCAGCCTGGCATTTCTCATGATGTACTCTGCATATGAAAGTAAAAGTCGCCCAGTCCTATCTGACTCTTTGCGACCCCATGGACTGTATGGTCCATGGAATTCTCCAGAACAGAAAACTGGAGTGGGTAGCCTTTCCCTTCTCCAAGGGATCTTCTCAACCCAAGAATCGAACCCAGGTCTCCTGCATTGCAGGCGGATTCTTTACCAGCTGAGCCACAAGGGAAGCCCAAGAATACTGGAGTGAGTGGCATATCCCTTCTCCAGTGGATCATTCCGACCCAGGGATCAAACCGGGGTCTCCTGCATTGCAGGCAGATTCTTTACCAACTGAGCTATGAGGGAAGCCCCACTCTGTATAGAAGTTAATACGAATAAGATAGTTTGAATGTAGGAATGGATGATGGATAGATATGTACTAGAGCAGCTATAGTAAAATATTAGTTGTAGAATCTACAGCAGCTATAATAAAATATTAGTTGTAGAATCTAGAGCAGCTATAATAAGATATTAGTTATAGAATCTAGATGTTGATACATAATTCTTTCAACATTTTGGTTTGAAATTTTTCATAATTAAATGGGAAGAAAGCAAGCAAAGACTAGAAAACTAAATATTTAGGCTTTAGATGGTGATTACAATTTAATTCTTCAATTTGTAACTTGTTCTTTGGACAGTTGCAACATGCAGAAGTGCTTTCATTTATCCTGTTTTAGTTGGGTAAGTTTATATTCCATACAGCCATGGAATAAAATTGAGAAATCTTATGATTTTACCACACCTATAATTGGTTATACAGTCAAAACAATCATAAGTAAAGACAGACTTATTTGTTAAGATTTTTGCCTTAAAAGTAATGTGTGTGTGAAAGTTACTGAGAGGAACAAAAAATAGTATCATTGCAAATAGTGGGATCAAAATAATTAGTATTTCAATGCAGGAAGTGCAATTGTAAATATACTTACAGTTTTGCTCTTTCTGTTTGGTAAGTTACTTAGTTAGGGACAAAGGTGGGTTTCAGACAATAACAAGCAGTAGTGTAGGGGTAGGGGTAGACAATACTCTGGGACATGAGAAGTCTTAATGAAAACAGAACAATGTTAACAGGTTAGCAAAGTAGTCTTTACTGTATCTGTGATCCCAGAGGTACTGATTGCCATATGATAATTTTGTAGGTGAAAGCATTATGTTACCACGAGTAAGGGGCTGAAAGCCCTCTGTCAGTTTCATTCCCCAAAAAACTTTCTCTCCATCTTTTCCTCTTTCCAAGCGCAGTCTGCTCTTTGCAACTAAAGGTATTATTGGGAGCTAGGATTTGGAACCAACTTTGAGGTTGTTGCTTGGAGAAGCTACTAACCAAGCTCTGACAATTTATGACTTAGACACTGGCCTGCAGTTTCACATTTGTGACAACTCATAGGAGAGGCCCGGTCTTCAAAATATGTGTTTGCACACCCCTGGGAAAATGTTCTATCCCTTCTAGTTGGCATCTTTTGGTTCTCAGTGTCTTACTCTTGGGCCTGAACACATTAATTTGCAGCATCAGGCCTCCTCCTTGTCCTGTACTGGGCAGCCCTGGGATTTTGGAGAGATCAATAAGTAATGACAGGTTCTAGTAGATGCCTGGCACTTTCATAGCAGTTCTCAGGTGCATGGTGTATTCTCAGGACTTCACACAATTAACTCATCTAAACACTTTTAGAACCTTATGGTATCCCAGTGGTATTATTACTTTCCCCCTTTATATTGCCGTCATAGCAAAGAGATGTTAAATGATTTACACAGAGTCACACAGCTAACAAGAGTCAAGGTTTGATTCTGGCTCTGCTCTCATCCAGCTTGCTCTGCCATTCTTCAGAGTGTCTAAAGTAACAATGAGAATGACGTTGGCAATGGTTAAGCAACATGGGGGACAAAATGACAAGAACAGCTGCACATGATCTATTTAAGACGAGGCGTGGAAAATCCTGTGAAAGTTGACCGGGGCTGAGGGAAGAGCTCAGAGAGCCAGAATGGTTCCTGGTAGCCAAATGTCCACAACAGCAGCACCTAAGGAATGACCTTCCTGATCTCAGAAACATGAGCTGTACTCTCACCAGCTGCTTTCCTCACCCCATGTCCAACCCTCAGTTAGGACTGAAGTGGGGGAGGCCATGATGCCTAAGGTGATTGTGTTTGAGCTGCTGTCTTGTCTAAGGAGATGTGGTACCCAGTGTAAACTTAAGCAGGTTGGGGCCCTGATGGAATAGAGCATTATGTGCACTCATTACTACTAGGGTGTTGCTGCTTCTAGGTTCTACAGAACAGAAGGAAATACAATGTATGCTTATCCTTTACTCAGGTTTATCATAGAAAATGCTAGTCCCACCAAACTCTTAGCTTTCCTTCAGGAAACTCCATTCATTTGATTGTTCTGTATCTTAAACAATAGACTAGCAGAGTTTAATATCCCCTTTACACCATAACCAGAGATAGAAATATTATACTTTGAACTCCTCAGGTTACATAAAGGTAGACTAAGAAGCAGAACTGTGTAACTCTCTCACAAATATGAGAATGTTGTGGCAAAAAAAAGAAAAAAAAAACACATGGTTATTCAAGAGGGATGAAGTGTCTGGTAGATCCACCAGGTTCTCCAGCTCACCCCCCTCAAACTTCCCCACATATATCGTGGGCTATGAAAACTGCATAGCTGCAGTGTAAGACCCATCACACAAGGCATGAAGTACAGTGTGGGGACCCCAGGGAAACCCTAGCTGGTCATTTTTTCTTGCCTTCTCTATGCCTTTGTTGCTGTGCACAGGGGCTACTCCTCATTGTGGCACCTGAGCTTCTCATTGTGGTGGCTTCTCTTATTGCAGAGCACGGACACTAGAGGCACAGGATTCATAGTTGTGGCACATAGGCTTAGTTGCTCCATGGCATGTGGAATCTTCCCAGACCAGGGATCAAACCAGTGTTCCCTGCATTGGCAGGCTGATTCTTAACCACTGGACCACCAGGAACTCTTTGGTTTGTCATGCTTTTCTCTCAATTCATAATCCCAGAGGAGATCACGATAACCACACTATGATTCTTAGGGACAAAAATGGGAAAAACAGGATGCAAATCCTAAATGTCTCTAGACAGAAAATATTTGGAATATTTGAGCTTTTCTATATACATGACACACAGTGTATCTTCACCATTTCATCCATGTTTTTTAGTTCCAAAGTTTTGTGGGACTTTAAGGTCAAGAGGGAGGAATTTTGGTAGCATAGGAGATAGAGTACTTTCTGAAATTTCTCAGGTAATGCTATTTTCTTTGCTCAGTGATTCGGATGTGCAAATCCCATACCTTCAATGTGCACCTCTGAAGTTACAGTTAATGTCCATTTCAGAGTTCACATTCTAGAATATCATGGAGTCTGTGCACTTTAGACTTACATCTGGGATACAGAGTCCCACCCAAAGCCCTAGACCAAGAAGATTGATGTCACTAGGAAAACAGATATAAGACAGTTATTATAAATAGGTGGGCTAACCTCAGCAAGCATACACACAATAAAGAAAAATCAGAAACCATGGACTTTGGGTGTGCATGGAGGGGAGGGCCTAACTAAGGTAAGGAAGAAAAAAGAAAAATAACTTTACTCATCACCCAACAAAATAATAGTTTTGGAAAATAATAATATAAATACATATGAGTCCATACCAATATTTTATAATAAATAATTGCATAAATAAACAGTAGAGAAATTCTTTACAAAAGGATTTCAAAATATAGATGTAGGTATTCCCCCGTCTAGGAGGTATAGCTTAATTGTCCTCCCATGAGTGTGGGCTTAGTAACTTGCTTCAGAGGAGTATGGAAAGGAAATAATAGTAACCCTGCAGTGGGGAACAACAACAGACACCACCTTCACCAACTGATCAAGGTTGATGTCACCAGAAACAGGTCATGTTGAAATCATGTATTTTCAGATCTTATGTGCTGAGTAGGGAGCTTCACTTCTGTGATGTTTGCCTGCAAAACCCATAACCATAGTTTAATAATAAGAAAATATATGAGTTCACATTGAAGGACAGTCTACAAAACACAGTACTATTCTCTTTAAAAGTGCCAAAATCATGAAAAACAAAGAAAAACTGAGAAACAGACACAGATTGGAGGAGGCTAAATGACATGATGGCCAAACACAACATGATATATGAGAACAGTACATCCTGTTCCTATATTCTTTTCCCATATATCATGTTGTGTTTGGCACAGGACAAAAATGGCATTAAAGAAAAAAAACTTGTCTAGATTAAAACTAGCTTAACTATTTTGTACATTTTGTAGGGAATTTCCCAGGTGTCACTAGTGGTAAAGAATCCAGCTGCCAGCCTACCTCAAGAAACAAGAGAAACATCAAACACTTTACACCTAAAGCAACTAGAAAAAGAACAAAAACAACAACAAAAACCCTCAAAGTTTGTAGAAGGAAAGAAATCATAAAAATCAGAGCAGAAATAAATGAACCAAAAAAAAAAATGAAGGAAACTATAGCAAAAATCAATAAAACTAAAAGCTGATTCTTTGAGAAGATAAAACAAAATAGACAAACCATTAGCCAGATTCATTGAGAAAAAAAAGGAAAAAACTCAAATCAATAAAATTAGAAATAAAAATGGAGAAATTGCAATAGAAAACACAGAAATAAAAATGATCATAAGAGACTACTATGAGCAACAATATGCCAGTAAAATGGAAGAAATAGACAAATTCTTAGAAAAGTATAACCTTCCAAAACTGAACCAGGAAGAAATATAAAAATTAAACAGACAAATCACAAGTGCATAAATTTAAACTGTAGTAAAAATATTCCAACAAACAAAAGCCCAGGACCAGATGGTTTCACAGGTGAATTCTACCAAAAATTTAGAGAACAGCTAACACTTACCCTACTCAAACTCTTCGGAAAATTTCAAAGGAAGGAAAACTCCCAAACCCATTCTATGAGGCCACCATCACCCTGACACTAAAACCAAACAAAGATACCACAAAAAAGAAAACTACAGGCCAATATCACATGAACATAAATACAAAATTCCTCAACAAAATTCTAGAAAACAGAATCCAACAATATATTAAAAAGTTCATACATCATGACCAAGTGGGCTTTATCCCAGGGGTGCAAGGATTTTTCAATATTCACAAATCAATGTGATACACCATATTAACAAATTTGAAGTTTAAAAACCATATAATTATTTTAGCATATGCAGAGAAAGCCTTTGAGAAAAATCAATAAAATTAGAAATAAAAATGGAGAAATTGCAATAGAAAACACAGAAATAAAAATGATCATAAGAGACTACTATGAGCAACGATATGCCAGTAAAATGGAAGAAATAGACAAATTCTTAGAAAAGTATAACCTTCCAAAACTGAACCAGGAAGAAATATAAAAATTAAACAGACAAATCACAAGCACATAAATTTAAACTGTAGTAAAAATATTCCAACAAACAAAAGCCCAGGACCAGATGGTTTCACAGGTGAATTCTACCAAAAATTTAGAGAACAGCTAACACTTACCCTACTCAAACTCTTTGGAAAATTTCAGAGGAAGGAAAACTCCCAAACCCATTCTATGAGGCCACCATCACCCTGACACTAAAATCAAACAAAGATACCACAAAAAAGAAAACTACAGGCCAATATCACATGAACATAAATACAAAATTCCTCAACAAAATTCTAGCAAACAGAATCCGACAACATATTAAAAAGTTCATACATCATGACCAAGTGGGCTTTATCCCAGGGGTGCAAGGATTTTTCAATATTCACAAATCAATGTGATACACCATATTAACAAATTTGAAGTTTAAAAACCATATAATTATTTTAGCATATGCAGAGAAAGCCTTTGACAAAATTCAATACCTATTTATGATAAAATCTCTCCAGAAAGTAGGCATAGAAGAAACCTACCTCAACATAGTAAAAGCTCTATATGACAAACCCACAGAAAACATTATCCTCAATAGTGAAAAGCTGAAAGTATTTCCTCTAAAGTAAGGACAAGGCAAGGGTTCCCACTCTCACCACTATATCCAACAAAGTTTTGGAAGTCTGGCCACAGCAATCATAGAAAAAAAGAAATAAAAGGAATCCAGATTAGGAAAGAAGTAAAACTCTCACTGTTTGCAGATGACATGATCCTCTACATAGAAAACCCTAAATATATACCAGAAAATTGCTAGAGTTAATCAATGAATATAGTAAGTTTGCAGGATATAAAATTAATACACAGAAATCCCTTGCATTCCTATACACTAACAATGAAAAATCAGAAAGAGAAATTAAGAAGACAATCTCATTCACCATTGTAATGAAAACAAAGAAATACTCAGGAATAAGTTTACCTAAAAAAACAAAAGACCTTTATACAGAAAACTATAAAACACTGATGAAATAAATCAAAGATGACACAAATAGATGGAGAAATATACCATGTTCTTGGATTGGAAGAATCAGAATAGTGAAAATGAGTGTACTATACAAAAGCAATCCCTATCAAATTACCAACAGTATTTTTCACAGAACTAGAACAAATAATTTCACAATTTGTATGGAAACACAAAAGAGCCCAAATAGCCAAAGCAATCTTGAAAAAGAAGAATGGAACTGGAGGAATCAGCTTCCTGACTTCAGACTATATTACAAAGCTACAGTCATCAAGACAATATGGTACTGGCACAAAGACAGAAATATAGATCAATGGGAAAAAAAAAAAAAACACACAGGAAGTCCAGAGATAAATCCATGCACCTATGGACAACTTATCTTTGACAAATGAGGCAAAAATATACAGTGGAGAAAAGACAATCTCTTCTACAAACATTGCTGGGAAAACTGGTCAACTGCATGTAGAAAAATGAAACTAGAACACTTTCTAACACCATGTGGTTTAGTCGCTAAGTCATGTCCAACTTTTTTGACCCCATGGACTGTAGCATACAAGACTCCTCTGCCCATGGGGTATTCCAGGTAAGAATATTGGAGTGCATTGCCATTTCCTTCTCCAGGGGATCTTCCCGACCCAGGAATTGAACCCAATTCTCCTGCATTGCAGGTAGATTCTTTACCAACTGAGCTATGAGGGAAGCCCATTCACCATACACAAACGTAAATGCAAAAATGGATTAAAGACCTAAATGTAAGACCAGAAACTATAAAACTCTTAGAGGAAAACATAGGCAGAACACGCTATGACATAAATCACAGTAAGATCCTCCATGACCCACCTCCCAGAGTAATGGAAATAAAAACAAAAATAAATGGGACCTAATTAAACTTAAAAGCTTTTGCACAATGAAGGAAACTGTAAGTAAGGTGAAAAGACAGCCTTCAGAATAGGAGAAAATAATAGCAAATGAAACAACTGACAAAGAATCTCTGTCAGTTTTCATTAATTCTTTGATGAAGAATTAATCCAAAATGTACAAGCGGCTCATGCAGCTCTATATCAGAAAAACAAACAGTCCCATCAAAAAGTGGGCAAAAGACCCATTATACAGAGTGAAGTAAGCCAGAAAGATGAAGAACATTACAGCATACTAACACATATATATGGAATTTAGAAAGGTGATAACGATAACCCTATATGCAAAACAGAAAAAGAGACACAGAAATACAGAACAGACTTTTGAACTTTGTGGGAGAATGTGAGGGTGGGATATTTCAAAAGAACAGCATGTATACTATCTATGGTGAAACAGATCACCAGCCCAGGTGGGATGCATGAGACAAGTGCTCCGGCCTGGTGCACTGGGAAGACCCAGAGGAATCGGGTGGAGAGGGAGGTGGGAGGGGGGATCGGGATTGGGAATACATGTAAATCCATGGCTGATTCATATCAATGTATGACAAAACCCACTGGAAAAAAAATAATAATAATAATAAAAAAAAAAAAGTGGGCAAAAGACCTAAATAGATAGTTCTCCAAAGAAGACATGCAGATGGCTAATAAACATATGAAAGATACTCAGCATCACTCATTGTTGCTGCTGCTGCTGCTTCTAAGTCGCTTCAGTCATGTCCGACTCTGTGTGACCCCATAGACGGCAGCCCACCAGACTCCACTGTCCCTGGGATTCTCCAGGCAAGAACACTGGAGTGGGTTGTCATTTCCTTCTCCAATGCATGAAAGTGAAAAGTGAAAGTGAAGTTGCTCAGTCATGTCTGACTCTTCACGACCCCAGGGACTGCAGCCTACCAGGCTCTTCCGTCCATGGGATTTTCCAGGCAAGAGTATTCACTCATTGTTAGAGACATGCAAATCAAAACCAACATGAGATATCATCTCATACCAGTCAGAGCCGTCATCAAAAAGTTTATAAATAGTAAATGCAGGAGAGGGTGTGGAAAAAGGAGAAAACCTCTTTACTCTGTTGGTGGGAGGGCACACTCGTATAGTCACTATGGAGAACAAAATGGAGATTCCTTAAAAAAAAACTGGAAATAAAACTGCCATATGACCCAGCAATCCCACTGCTTGGCATGCACCCTGAGGAAGCCAGAACTGAAAGAGACACATGTGCTCCAATGTTCATTGCAGCACTATTTACAATAACTAGGACAGGGAAGTAACCTAGATGTCTACTGAAAGATGAATGGATAAGGAAATTGTGGTACATATACACTATGGAATATTACTCAGCTATAAAAAGGAACACATTTGAGTCAGTTATAATGAGTGGAATAAACTGGAGCCTGGTATACAGAATGAAATAAGTCAGAAAGAGAAAGACAAATACTGTATATTAACACACATATATTATATATGAAATTTAGAAATATGGTACCAATGATCCTACATGCAGGACAGCAAAGGAGACACAGATGTAAAAAACAGACTTTTGGACTCAGTAGGAGAAGATGAGGGTGGGATGATTTGAGAGAGTAGCATTTAACATGTACATTACCATATGTAAAATAGATGACCAGTACAAGTACTATGAATGAATCAGGGCACCCAAAGCTGGTGCTCTGAGACAACCTAGAGGGATAGGTTGGGGAGGGAGGTGGGAAGGGGTACAGGATCGGGGAGATACCTGTGGTCAATTCATATTGATGTATGGCAAAAACCAGCAAAATATTGTAAAGCAATTATCCTCTAATTAAAATAAATAAATTAATATTTTTAGAAAAAGGATCCAACTGCCAGTGCAAGAGACACAGGTTCAGTCTCTGGGTCAGGAAGATAATGTTTTGTATAAATGCAAATGTTTTGATTGTTTCCCAGCTTTATTGAGCTATAATTTACAAATAAAAATATATATTTTAGCATGTAAAATATGATATTTTAATATAGAATACATTGTGAAAAGATTATGACAATCAAGCAAATTAATATATCCATCCCCTCACACAGTTACTCACCTAGTAAATTTCAATTGCTATAAGACAATATTATTGGGACTTCCCTGATGGTCCACTGGCTAAGAACCTGTGCTCCCAATGCAAGGGGCCTGCGTTCAATCTCTGGTCAGGAACTAAATCTCACATGTCACAATTAAGAGTGTGCATGTTTATAAATAAAGAAGCTTCAGTCACAACAAAGATTGAAGATCACACATGCCTCCATTTATACCTGAGACAACCAAATATTTTTTTAAATGCAGTATTATTAACCATACTTGCCATGCTAGTCATTAAGATCTGAAGAATGTATCCTTCATAACTAAAACTTTACCCCTTTAACCAATATTTCCTATTTCCTTCATACACCAGTTCTTGGCAACCACCACTTTGCTCCTTGTTTTTATGAGTTTGACTTTTTTAGATTCAACATGTAAGTGAGATTATACAGCATGTGTCTTTTTGTTTCTGGCTTATTCCACTTAGCTTAATGTCTTCTAGGTTTCTCTATGTTGTCACATACAGGAGATGTCCTTCTTTTTGAAGTAGTCCATTGTATACACACAACTACACACACACACACACGCACACACACACACACCAGATAAATAAATGCACACACCATGGAATACTATTCAGTCTTAAAAAAGAAGGAAATCCTGACATTTGTGACAACTTGGATGAACTAATTTCAGCGTGCCAATCAATGTGTCTGTCAATCAAACTGGGTGTCTAAGACAAGCAATCTAAGTGTCTTAAATGGTTTCCATATCTTGGCTATGACTAATACTGTAATGAAAATGGGAGCTCAGATATCTCTTTAAGATATTGATTTCATTTTGCTTACAGACATACTAAGAATTGGGATGGTTGGATCATATTATAGTTTCACTTTTAACTTTTAAAGGAAATTCCATACTGGGTTCCATAAAGGCTGTACAGATTTATATCATTACCAATAGTGTGGTAGGGTTCCCTTTTCTCCATATTCTCAAAATTACTTTTTGTCTCCTGTCTTTTTGATACTATCCCATTCTAGAAGGTATGTAGTGATATCTCATTTTGGTTTTCATCTGCACTGATCTGATGATCAATGATGTTGAGCATCTACAAGTTGGCCCCTGTATGTTTCTTTGAGGAAACGGTTAATACAGTGAATAAGCAATCTATAGAATGGTAGAAAATATTTGCAAACTATTTGTCTGATTAGGTGTAATATCTAAAACATATAAAGAACTCAAATAACTCAATAGCAAAAAGGATTAAATGATTAAAGCAAAATTAAAGGATAAATTAAAGGATAAAATGATTAAAGCAAAAGATCTAATGTTTTAGTTTTGAACATGGTCTATGATGTATATGATGCTAAACTTATGGAAAGCTAGAGAAAATAGACACAGAAAATCTTTGGAATTGTTCCAAGAATCTCAAATCAATTTCAACTGAGGGTGAGATGAATGCAGAGAGGAGCATGGAAGCATATACACTGCCATGAGTAAAATGCATAACCACTGGAAATTTGTTGTTTGACTCAGGGAACTCAAACTGGACTCTGTAACAACCTAGAGGGGTGGGAAATGGTGGGAGGTGGGAGGGATGTTCAAGAGGGAGGGGACATATGGCTAGTTCTTGTTAATGTATTGCAGAAATCAGACTAATATTTCTAATCAATTATCCTTCAGTTAAAAATAACTAAATAAAAAGAAATTAGGAGACAGTAGAATACTATAAAGCAACAAAAAGGACCAAAGGAACAACCTACTGACATACACAACATTATAGAAGAATCTCAAAGTCATTATGCTAAGCTAAAATGATAGACTAAAAAAAGCACACATGTATACAAGGTTCCAAAAAGTGAAATTTAATCTATTGTGAAAGAAAGCACATCAGTGGTTACCTGTTGAAAAGATTGGAGAGAAGAGCATGAGATTACAAAGGGCCACAGACATTTTAGAGAGCAATAAAGTATTATTTTGATTATGGTGATGGTTTCATAAGTTAAAAATGTAAATGGGGCTTCCCAGGTGGTGCTAGTGGTAAAAGAACCTGCCTGCAATGCAGGAGGCATAAGAAATGCAGGTTCCATTCCTGGGTCAGGAAGATACCCTGTAGAAGAAAATGGCAACCCACTCCAAAATCCTTGCCTGGATAACCCCATGGACAGAGGAGCCTGTTGAACTACAGACCATAAGGTCACAAAGAGTCAGACATCACTAAAGAGACTTAGCACACACAAATGTGAATATTCATCAAGCTATACATTTTAAATATATGCAGCTTTTAATTATATCAATAAATATATAGAATAGTGGAGAAAGAGATAGGTAGATGATAGAGAGACAGGTAGATTAAATGCATAATTAGGGAGGAGCTCTTCTTTCTTTTGCTAATAACTACAGAAGGAGTGGTAAAAGTAGAAAATTAACATTTTCTAATTCCCAGTGTAATAGGTGTTTCAGGCAGGATAATTTGTCAAGGCTACAATCATCATGTGAATGTCTCTTAAATATCAGAGTAGCCATGTGGTCTCAAAGCATTACCCTACAGATAACTTTTCCAGCCCAAAGGGGAAAAATGTTCCCGTACAATGTGTAGTAATCAAATCCAGTGTCCTCGATGATGTGGCAACTCAACCTGAATCTAATCTTGAGGGAACAAAATAAGACAAATCCATAATATAGAACATTCTACAAGACAACTGCCCTGGACTCTTGAAAAGAAATGTCATTTAAAAAATTAATTAAAAGATATGAATGTGCTTTAGTGGATGTGAGGAGATCATGTTAATTTTAAAAAGAACACATGGACTTTGCTTGCATTCTGGAGCCAAAACATTGTTTTAAAAAGCTATAAAAGATATGGAAACAAACTGAAAAATTTTAAACATAGACTACATATAAGTATTATTAAATATGTGTTAATTTTCTTAGATGTGATAATATCATCATAATAATGTATCTATGTTTCATGGAATTTTTCAGGTAAAAATACTGTAGTGGGTTGCCATTTCCAAACCCAGGGGTTGAATTTATGTTTTTTGCATCTCCAGGATTAGCAAGCAGGTTTTTTACCACTGCACCATCTGGGAAGCCCAATATGATAGATAGGTAGATCGATAGACAGACACATAGATACATAAACACATGGATTAGATAGTAATATAGACAGACAGATAGGTAACTCCTAACGCACCAAGTGGCTAACAATTTCTGAAGTTCAGTGAAGTTATTAGAGAGATTTACTTTACTATCCTTTCAACTTTCCTGTGGGTTTAATGTTTGTTGTTTTTTTTTAATATCAAAATATTTAATTGGGGGAAAGGGAGAGGAATAGCATAAAGAAAGGACAGCATTGCTCTTTTCAGCTGCCCTTCCTCTGTCCTGTTTTTGGTACATTCTCATTGTCCAGGTTGCTGACCCTCAGAAACCCCTTCTGGTCAGGCACCGGGATTGGGTGTTGTGAAGTGATCATATTGTCACTGGATTGTTTGAAGCGGAGGCGTTTTGCAAGAAAGGTGGTGAATTCAGCCTAGTGAGGGTGAGGGAAGATGGAATGGAGGGAGGGCAGTCGTCATGGAGCCCTGAAGGGCCCTCTCCACTGGGGCTTAATGCTTGTTTATGTTCCAAAGAGCAGATGGGGGCGGAAAAAAGGAGGAAGGAAGGATGGGGGCTTAACTCAGCTCTCACTGGTTCGCCCGCCCACGGGGCTTATTATCCTTGATTGCCTGTTTTCTACTTTCTGTTGCCATGGAGATGGGACTAAAACGTGACTCTCCTCAGATTTACGCACTTTGTTCGCTGATGCCTTGTCCCCGTGTACCTGCTGCGTCTCTGCCTACTGAATGCGTCTGTGCGAGGGCGGGTGATTAACTAGGTGGCTGTTGTGAGTCTATGGTGGGGGCGGTGAAGCGTCGTTAGGGAATTTATGAGAACAGAGTTACGGACAGCCTCATTACCCAGGGCAGGCTGCTAACTCTTGGAAATGTTTTCCAGGCAGGGGGTTGGAAGCATCACTCTGTACTACCGAGGACATGTTGTGTGGTGATGCAGCCTTGTCCAACCAAACACGGTTCAGAAATGCATTACTGAGACCCTTGGGTGGAAACATTTCACAATTCATAAATGCAGATTTGATCGCTAAGAACAAAACAGGTCATGGCAACAACACCTTTGTAAGGGGTAGATCAGACAAGTCTGTGCCAAAGGGTTGGGGGCTTCACCAAGAACTCGGAAGTTTCCCTTAACATGAGGAAGGCCCTTGAGAAAACAAATGTTTTTAAGTTGTGAGACTACAGCCAGTGTCAAACTTCCTCTGGGGTTGGGCAAGAGGGTGGGAAAAGGTACACAGGGTGTCCTGGGAAGCAAACCACATTTGGACAGGAGTTTTCTGGGAGCCTTTTGTCATATGAAGAGCTTACAGGGATTTCCTGGTGCTGTGCCCTGCTCCTGGTGCAAGGAACACATGGGTGATTTGCAGGTGTGGGACAGCAGGAAAAAGAAGCTTCTCCACCATTCTTCTGTCTGCATATTTCTGTGAACAATTCCATGCTGGCTTGTTCACCATTTGGGGCTTTGACAAACTCCTTTTGGCATAAGATAGATTTCTGAGATTTCTAAAGACTGGAAGGGTATCTCTTTTTTGACATAAGTGCTACTCTAAGAGTCAGTAGCTAAAGAATTTGAATGGAGTGTTGAGGAAGGGACTGGTTTTCTAGTTAAGCAAATACAGGAAGCCAAATCTTAAGCACTTTCTCCCAGATCTAAGAAATATGAGCAGTGTTCCCTCCTAAACACATTTTTTTTCCAGCTTTATTTTTTACTTTCTTTATTTTTCTCTGCAGTAGGTCTTTGTTGCTGCCTGCAGGTTTTGTCTAGTTGTGGCAAGCCAGGGCTACTCTTCATTTCTATGTGCAGGCTTTTAATTGCAGAGTCTTCTCTTATTGTGGAGCATGGCTCCAGGCACAGGGGCTTAAGTACTTGCCACACAAGGGTTCAGTAAATGCACCTCACAGGCTCTAGAGTGCCATCTCAGTTGTGATGAATAGGGTTAGCTACTCCACTGCATGTGTAATCTTCCCTGACCAGGGATCTAACCCATGTCTCCTGCATTGGCAGGCTAATTTCTATCCACTATGCCACCAGGAAAGTCTTTCCAGCTTTATTAAAATTTAATTGACATAAAACATTATTTAAGCTTAAGGTTTACACTACGATGATTTCATACACATATAGATGTGAAATGATTACAATGATACACTTAGCTAACACTTCCATCACCACATACAATTATGATATTTTTTTGGTGTGGTGAGAGCACTTAAGATTGATTCTTTTGGAAGCAACCTAGATGCCCATCAGCAGACAAATGGATAAGGAAGCTGTGGTACATATACACGATGGACTATTACTCAGCCATTAAAAAGAATTCATTTGAATCAGTTCTAATGAGATGGGTGAAACTGGAGCCCATTATACAGAGTGAAGTAAGCCAGAAAGATAAAGACCATTACAGTATACTAACACATATATATGGAATTTAGAAAGATGGTAATGATAACCCTATATGCAAAACAGAAAAAGAGACACAGATGTACAGAACAGACTTTGGGACTCTGTGGGAGAAGGTGAGGGTGGGATGTTTCGAGAGAACAGCATCAAAACATGTATATTATCTATGGTGAAATCACCATAGATCACCAGTCCAGGTTGGATGCATGAGACAAGAGCTCGGGCCTGGTGCACTGGGAAGACCCAGAGGGATCGGGTAGAGAGGGAGGTGGGAGGGGGGATCGGGATGGGGAATACATGTAAATCCATGGCTGATTCATGTCGATGTATGACAAAAACCACTACAATATTGTAAAGTAATTAGCCTCCAACTAATAAAAATAAATGAAAAAAAATTAAAAAACAAACAAAAAAAGATTGATTCTCTTCACAACTTTCAAGTATATGGTGCAGTAATGTTAACTATAGTCACTATTCCCTTTGGAACATCTCCAGAACTTGCTCATCTTGTAACTGGATGCTTGTACCCTTTAACCAACATCTCCCCATGTCCCCAAGCTATTCAACCCATGATAACGACCAATCTTCTCTCTGTTTCTATGAGTTTTGCTTTTTAAGATTCCAAGTATAAGTGAGATCATACTGTATTTGTACTTCTCACTCTGAGTCATCTTGCTTAACTTAATACTCTCAAGTGCCACCTATGTTGATGCAAAAGGCATCATTCTTATTTTTATTGCCAAAAATATTCCACTATGATATGCATATGACACAGTTTTGCTCATTCGTTGGTGGACATAAGTTTTTTTTTTTTTTCATTGTTATCATAATTAATGCTACAATAAACATGGGAGTGAAGATGTGTGTTCAAGATACTGATTTCACTTCCTTCAGCTATATACTCAGGAGTGGGGTTGTTAGATCATATTCTAGTCTTATTTTTAGTTTTTAGAGGAACCTCCATACTGATTTCTATCATGGTTGAATCAATTTACATTCCCACAAACAGTGTACTAGAAGTTCCTTTTTCTCCACATTCTCATTATCATTTATCTCTTGTCTCTTTTTATAATAGTCATTCTAACAGGTGTCTGGTGGTATCTCACTGTGGTTTTGATCTGCATTTACCTAATGTTTAGTGATGCTGTGCACCATTTCATATACCTGCTGGTCATGTATGTATTCTTTAGAAAAATGCTTATTTAAATCATCTGAACAGTTTTAAATTGGATTATTTGAGGGGTTTTAGTTATTGATTTGCATGAATTTTGTGTATTTTGCACAGCAACCTCTCCCTTTTTGTCAGTGTTGCACACTGCAGGATTTCATTTCCCTGACGAGGGATTCAGACAGGCCATGGCAGTTAAAGCACAGAGTACTAACCACTGGACTGCCACGGAAATCCCACGTTTTGCATATTAACCCATTATCAGATAGCTGAGTTGCAAGTTATTTTCTCCTATTTTATATGCTTTGTTGTCTTTTTTTTTTTTTTTTTCTGTGCAGGCAGTTTTAGTCTGATATAGTCCCACTTGATGATTTTTGCTTTGGATGGCATATCCATAAAATCACCACCATGACTGAAGTCATTGAGCGTTTTCTTTATGTATTCTCCTAAGAGTTTTACAGTTTCAGGTTATACATGCTCTTAGCAATTTGTCAGGTCCATCCTTTATCCCCTGATTTCCAGCCACAGACTGAATTACCTGTATCTCCCTGCAGAATATTGCTTTGGTGCTCCTTGGATTGGACATAGCTATTTCATGATCTATCACTTCTGACAAAATGTGGTCCACTGAAGAAGGGAGTGGCAAACCACTTCAGTATTCTTGCCTTGAGAACCCCATGAACAGTATGAAAAGGCAAAAAGGTATGACACTAAAAGATGAACTTCCCAGGTCTGTAGGTGACCAAGATGCTACTGGACAAGAGTGGAGAGAGAGCTCTAGAAAGAATGAAAGGCGAGCCAAAGTGAAAACAACACCCAGTTGTGGATGTCACTGCTGATGGAAGTAAAGTCTGATAAAGGCTCAAAAAAACATTATTGCATAGGAACCTGGAATGTTAGGTCCATAAATCAGGGTAAATTGGAAGTGGTCAAACAGGAGATGGCAAGAGTAAACATCAATATTTTAGGAATCAGTGAACTAAAATGGACTGGAATGTGTCAGATCTACAACTGTGGCAAGAATCCCTTAGATGAAATGAAGTAGCCCTTGTATTCAACAAAAGAGTCTGAAATGCAGTACTTAGGTGCAACTTCAAAAACAACAGAATGATATCTGTTCACTTCCCAGGCAAACCATTCAATGTCACAGTAATCCTAGTCTGTGCCCCAACCACTAATGATAAAGATGATGACGTTGAATGCTTCTATGAAGACCTGCAAGACCTTCTAGAACTAACAGCAAAAAAGATTTCCTTTTCATCATAAGAGACAGAAATGCTAAAGTAGGAAGTCAAAAGATACCTGGAGTAACAGGAAATTTGGGCCTTGGAAAACAAAATAAAGTAGGGCAAAGGCTGACAGAGTTTTGCCAAGAAACACACTGGTCATAGAAAACACCCTGTTCCAACAACACAAGAGATGACTCTACACAGGGACATCACCAGATGGTCAAGACCAAAACCAGATTGATTACATTCTTTGCAGCCAAAGATGGAGAAGCTCTATACAGTCAGCAAAAATAAGACCAGGAGCTGACTTGGCTCAGATCATGAACTTCTTACTGAAAAATTCAGACTTAAATTGAAGAAAGTAAGGAAAATCACTAGACCATTCAGATATGACATAAGTCAAATCCCCTATGATTACTCAGTGAAATTGGCAAAAAGATTCAAGGGATTAGGTCTGATAGATAGATTGCATGAAGAACTATGGATGGAAGTTCATAACACTGTACAGGAGGCAGTGATCAAAAATGATTCTCAAGAAGAAGAAATGCAAAAAGGCAAAATGGTTGTCTGAGGAGGCCTTACAGATAGCTGAGAAAAGAAGAGAAGCAAGTGGCAAAGAAGATAAGGAAAGACATATCCGTCTGAATGCAGAGATCCCATTAATAGCAAGGAGAGATAAGAAAGGCTTCCTCAGTGATCAATGCAAAGAAATAAAGGAAAACAATAAAATGGGAAAGACTAGAGATCTCTTCAAGAAAATTAGAGATAGCAAGGAAAAACTTCATATAAAGATGGGAACAATAAAGGATAGAAATGGTATGGACCTAACAGAAGCAGAAGGGATTAAGAAGAGGTGGCAAGAATACACAGAACTCTGCAAAAAAGACCTTCATGACCCAGATAATCACAATGGTTTGATGACTCATCTAGAGCCAGACATCCTGGAGTGCAAAGTCAAGTGGGCCTTAGGAGAAATTCCTACAAACAAAGCTAATGGAGGTGATGGAATTCCAGCTGAGCTATTCCAAATCCTAAAAGATGATGCTGTGAAAGTACTTTACTCAATATGCCAGCAAATTTGGAAAACTCAGCAGTGGTTACAGGACTGGAAAAGGTCAGTTTTCATTCCAATCCCAAAGAAAGGAAATGCCAAGGAATGCTCAAACTACCACACAACTGTGCTCATCTCACATGCTAGCAAATTAATGCTCAAAATTCTCCAAGTGAGGCTTCAGTGGTACATGAACCAAGAACTTCCAGATATTCAAGGTGGATTTAGAAAAGGCAGAGGAACCAGAGATAAAATTGCCAACATCTGATACATCATATAAAAAGGATTCCAATTTCAAAAAAAAAAAAAAAATCTACTTATGCTTCTTTGACTACACTAAAGGCTTTGACTGTGTGGACCACAACAAACTGTGGGAAATCCTTAAAGAGATGGGAATACCAGAACACCTGACCTGCCTCCTGAGACATCTGTATGCAGATCAAGAAGCAACAGTTAGAACTGGACATAGAACCACGGACAGGTTCCAAATAGGGACAGGAGTACACCAAGGCTGTATATTGTCACCTTGCTTATTTCATTTATATGCTGAGTACATCATGCGAAATACTGGGCTGGATGAAGCACAAGCTGGAATCAAGATTGCCAGGAAAAATAGCAATAACCTCAGATATTCAGATGACACCACCCTTATGGCAGAAAGTGAAGATGAACTAAAGAGCCTCATGTTGAAAGTGGAAGAGGAGAGTGAAAAAGCTGGCTTAAAACTCAACATTCAAAAAGTGAAGACGGGGGCATCTGGTCCTATCACTACATAGCAAATAGATGGGGAAATATTATTTTCTTGGAGTCCAAAATCACTGCAGATGGTGACTTCAACCATGAAATTAAAAGATGCTTGCTCTTTATATGAAAATGTATGGCAAACCTAGACACCATATTAAAAAGCATTACTTTACAGAAAAAGGTCCATTTAGTTGAAGCTATGGTTTTTCATGTAGTCATGTTTGGATGTGAGACTTCAACCATAAAGAAATCTGAGTGTTGAATAATTAATGCATTTGAACTGTGGTGTTGAAGAAGACTCTTGAGAGTCCATTGGACTGCAAGGAAATCCAAACAGCCCATCCTAAAGAAAATTAGTCCTGAATATTCATAGGAAGGACTGATGCTGAAGCTGAAGTTCCAAAACTTTGGCCACCTGATGGGAAGAATTGCCTCATTGGAAAAGCCCCTGATGCTGGGAAAGATTGAAGGCAGGAGGAGAAGGGTACAACAGAGGGTGAGATGGTTGAATGGCATCACCAACTTGTTGGATCATGAGTTTGAGCAAGCTTTGGGAGTTGGTAATGGTCAGGGAAGCCTGGCATGCTTCAGTCCATAGGATCGCAAAGAGTCTTACGTGATTGATTGGCTGAACTGAACTGAAGACTTCAGCAATACTCTCTCAGCTTTAAAGGTGTTGGCTATATCCAACTCTGGGGTGTTAGTGTTTAAAATGAGATATGGGCTACACATTGCAAATGCTTGGGAAAGAAGAAATCTGGAGTTATTTGAATCATTTCTATTTCATAATTTGAGTGAACCTGTGCCAGAATTTTCACAGGAGACTGACCATGGTAGAAGGCTTCATGAAGTCTGAGTAGGAAGACCTAACAATCCGAATACAGAAATATGAGCTGTATCCCTGATCAGCTACAATCTTCATTTCAGGCTTCTAATTCCCAGAATCCTTTTGTTGCTTCAGGGTGGGAATGTGACTTTGAAATCTGGCTTCAGATGTTGATCTAATGCATGTGTGCATGCTTTAAATGGCTTTCTTTTGATATGTGTTGTCTAGGACAACATTGCCATATGCTGGCAACAAGTGGATTAGGGAGATATGGGTAACTGGGCACTCCTCCTTCCTCTAGAATCCCCATTTCATCTATTGGTTTCATTTGGAACTTGGTGTGCCATGAAACTTAAGGGATTGTGCTTTTGTATTGGCATAATGCTCAGATAACTTCCTCCTCTTTTAAGAACAGTCCCCTGATCTCATTCTGTGCTCTTTTGTCCTTCTGTACAGAGACCCTTTGGTCAAATTTCAGTGTGGCTTTGCTCTCCATCATCCCTTCTACCAACTCCTACCTCTTCCATTATGACTATGATTCAGAAAATTTTTCTAGAGCTCCTAGAGGGATGCCATCCCCAATTTGGGCACTGAAGAAATAGAAACAAGAGAGAGAAAGAGAACAGGATTTGGCTACTAGTTAAGCCTGAAGTTAAAACAAGTTATTGTAATTCAGGTCTCAGTTCATTTCAGTTCAGTTCATTCAGTCGTGTCTGACTCTTTGCAGCCTCATGGTTGCAAAAGGTCTAATTCAGGCCTACTGAATGAGAAAATCTGGAGATGGGCTCAGAAATCTGTTTCTCCAGGTTCACCAGATGCTTCTGATGAATTGTCCAATGCACTGAGATGGGATATGGATGGATCCAAACCTGAGAAAGAAGCAAATGAAAAATATAACTCTCTAAGGCTCAGTCATGATGTCCTCTTACTCAGCGTGGGCAAGGGGTCCTCCTGCTCTATTTTCAGTGTAAAGCTGGATCTTGCACTCTGTTGGTTTCCTTGGTGACTGTGACTGTGCCTATGCTCATAGCATCAAGGGAGAAGTTTAGAGAAATGGAGAGAAGCTAGTTTTTTTTTTCTCCTTGTTATTTTCTCACTATTTGACCATTCATCTCTCTCAATTAATATAGATGATTAGCTAATTTATATATTCTCACTCATTTTTCAAACATGTGTAAGTCATCACCCCAGTGTTCATCGCAGCACTGTTTATAATAGCCAGGACATGGAAGCAACCTAGATGTCCATCAGCAGACAAATGAATAAGGAAGCTGTGGTACATATATACCATGGAATATTATTCAGCTATTAAAAACAAACTTCACTGAACTTTTAAACCATTTTATTACCCAAGAAAGTATAGGCTGTACTTTGAGTAAGTCCCCATATAAATTGGCTTCTCAGAAAATAATAATAAAATCTTGAATCATAACTCAAGACTTGGGTTAAAAAGTAACGGGGTTTAATGAAGATTATGGTGTGGCCAACACATTTCCTAAGCCCTGGATGAGAAAAGACCTTGCTGGCACATCTATCTTTGTGAATCTCACACACTAACAAAGTAATGTTCAAAATTCTCCAAGCTAGGCCATGGACCAAGAAATTCCAGAAGTTCAAGCTGGATTTAAAAAAGGTAGAGGAACCATAGATCAAATTGTTAACATTCACTGGATTGTTGAAAAATCTAGAGAATTCCAGAAAAAACATCTACTTCTGTTTCATTGACTGTGCTAAAGCCTTTGATTTCTGAAGAGAACAACCGTGCCTGTGTTCAGGCTCTGATCTTCATAATCTCTCTTCATCTAGAAGGATGCTATGGGGGTTAAGTCATGCTGCGGAATAGCTTCTTTTTTTAATCTTTAAAATATTCATTTGTTTATTTATACAATTGAAATATATTTGCTGTAAAATACTATGTTAGATTTAGGTGAACTACATAGTGATTTAACATTTACATAATATTAAGAAATGATTGATCACCACAATAAGTCTAGTAACCATTTCTTCCCAAAGTTGTTACAATATTACTGACAGTATTCCTTATGCTAAACATTACATCCCGGGGGCTTATTTATTTTATTTGATTTGTTTTAATCTTTACAAACATTTTTTTTTCTTTTTTTTTTCCCATTTATTTTTATTAGTTGGAGGCTAAATACTTTACAATATTGTAGTGGTTTTTGCCATAGATTGACATGAATCAGCCATGGATTTACACGTATTCCCCATCCCGATCCCCCCTCCCACCTCCATCCCCACCCCATCCCTCTGGATTTCCCAGTTCACCAGGCCCAAGCACTTGTCTCATGCATCCAACTTGGGCTGGTGATCTGTTTCACTATAGATAATATACATGTTTTGATGTTGTTCTCTCAAAACATCCCACCCTCGCCCTCCCCCACAGAGTCCCAAAGTCTGATCTGTACATCTGTGTCTCTTTTTCTGTTTTGCATATAGGGTTATCGTTACCATCTTTCTAAATTCCATATATATATGTGTGTGTGTTACTTTACTGTACTGGTGCCTGGCTTACTTCACTCTGTATAATGGGCTCCAGTTTCATCCATCTCATTAGAACTGATTCAAATGAACTCTTTTTAATGGCTGAGTAATATTCCATGGTGTATATGTACCACAGCTTTCTTATCCATTCATCTGCTGATGGGCATCTAGGTTGCTTCCATGTCCTGGCTATTATAAACAGTGCTGCAATGAATATTGGGGTGCACGTGTCTCTTTCAGATCTGGTTTCCTCTGTGTGTATGCCCACAAGTGGGATTGCTGGGTCATATGGCAGTTCTATTTTCCAGTTTTTTAAGGAATCTCCACACTGTTCTCCATAGTGGCTGTACTAGTTTGCATTCCCACCAACAGTGTAAGAGGGTTCCCTTTTCTCCACACCCTCTCCAGCATTTATTGCTTGTAGACTTTGGATAGCAGCCATCCTGACTGGCGTGTAATGGTACCTCATTGTGGTTTTGATTTGCATTTCTCTGATAATGAGTGATGTTGAGCATCTTTTCATGTGTTTGTTAGCCATCTGTATGTCTTCTTTGGAGAAATGTCTGTTTAGTTCTTTGGCCCATTTTTTGATTGGGGGGGCGTCATTTAATTTTTCTGGAATTGAGCTGTAGGAGTTGCTTGTATATTTTTGAGATTAATCCTTTGTCTGTTGCTTCATTTGCTATTATTTTCTCCCAATCTGAGGGCTGTCTTTTCACCTTGCTTATAGTTTCCTTTGTTGTGCAAAGCTTTTAAGTTTCATTAGGTCCCATTTGTTTAGTTTTGCTTTTATTTCCAATATTCTGGGAGGTGGGTCATAGAGGATCCTGCTGTGATTTATGTTGGAGAGTGTTTTGCCTATGTTCTCCTCTAGAAGTTTTTGTTTCTGGTCTTACATTTAGATCTTTAATCCACTTTGAATTTATTTTTGTGTATGGTGTTAGAAGGTGTTCTAGTTTCATTCTTTTACAAGTGGTTGACCAGTTTTCCCAGCACCACTTGTTAAAGAGGTCATCTTTTTTCCATTGTATATCCTTGCCTCCTTTGTTGAAGATAAGGTGTCCATAGGTACGTGGATTTATCTCTGGGCTTTCTATTCTGTTCCATTGATCTATATTTCTGTCTTTGTGCCAGTACCATACTGTCTTGATGACTGTGGCTTTGTAGTAGAGTCTGAAGTCAGGCAGGTTGATTCCTCCAGTTCCATTCTTCTTTCTCAAGGTTGCTTTGGCTATTCGAGGTTTTTTGTATTTCCATACAAATTGTGAAATTATTTGTTCTAGTTCTGTGAAGAATACCATTGGTAGCTTTATAGGGATTGCATTGAATCTATAGATTGCTTTGGGTAGTATAGTCATTTGACAACATTGATTCTTCCAATCCACGAACACGGTCTGTTTCTCCATCTGTTTGTGTCCTCTTTGATTTCTTTCATCAGTGTTTTATAGTTTTCTATGTATAGGTCTTTTGTTTCTTTAGGTAGATATACTCCTAAGTGTTTTATTCTTTTTATTGCAGTGGTGAACGGTATTGTTTCCTTAATTTCTCTTTCTGTTTTCTCATTGTTAGTGTATAGGAATGCAAGGGATTTCTGTATGTTAATTTTATATCCTGCAACTTTACTATATTCACTGATTAGCTCTAGTAATTTTCTGGTAGAGTCTTTAGAGTTTTCTATGTAGAGGATCATGTCATCTGCAGTGAGAGTTTCACTTCTTTTCCTATCTGGATTCCTTTTACTTCTTTTTCTGCTCTGATTGCTGTAGCCAAAACTTCCAAAACTATGTTGAATAGTAGTGGTGAGAGTGGGCACCCTTGTCTTGTTCCTGATTTCAGGGGAAATGCTTTCAATTTTTCACCATTGAGGGTAATGCTTGCTGTGAGTTTTTCATATATAGTTTTTATTATGTTGAGGTATGTTCCTTCTATTCCTGCCTTTTGGAGAGTTTTCATCATAAATGTATGTTGAATTTTGTCAAAGGCTTTCTCTCCATCTATTGAGATAATCATATGGTTTTTATCTTTCAATTTGTTAATGTGGTGTATTACATTGATTGATTTGTGGATATTAAAAAATCCTTGCATTCCTGGGACAAAGCCCACTTGGTCATGATGTATGATTTTTTAAATACATTGTTGGATTCTGTTTGCTAGAATTTTGTTAAGAATTTTTGCATCTATGTTCATCAGTGATATTGGCTTGTAGTTTTCTTTTTTTGTGGCATCTTTGTCTAGTTTGGGAATTAGGGTGATGGTGGCCTCATAGAATGAGTTCGGAAGTCTACCTCCTTCTTCAGTTTTCTGTAAGAGTTTGAGTAAGATAGGTATTATCTCTTCTCTAAATTTTTGGTAGAATTCAGCTGTGAAGCCATCTGGTCCTGGGCTTCTGTTTGCTGGAAGATTTCTGATTACAGTTTCAATTTCCATGCTTGTGATGGGTCTGTTAAGATCTTCTATTTCTTCCTGGTTCAGTTTTGGAAAGTTATACTTTTCTAAGAATTTGTCCATTTCTTCCAAGTTGTCCATTTTATTGGCATAGAGCTGCTGGTGGTAGTCTCTTATGATCCTTTGTATTTTAGAGTTGATTGTTGTGATCTCTACATTTTCATTTCTAATTTTGTTGATTCGGTTCTTCTCCCTTTGTTTCTTGATGAGTCTGGTTAATGATTTGTCAATTTTATTTACCTTTTCAAAAAAAACCCAGCATTTAGCTTTGTTTGATTTCTGCTTATGGTCTAAAATTTAGTTTTCTTTTGCATTATTTCTGCCCCGTAATTTTTAAGATTTTCTTTCCTTCTTTACTAACCTGGGGTTCTTCATTTCTTCCTTCTCTAATTGCTTTAGGTGTAGAGTTAGGTGATTTATTTGACTTTTTTCTTGTTTCTTGAGGTAAGCCTGTATTGCTATGAACCTTCCCCTTAGCACTGCTTTTACAGTGTCCCATAGGTTTTGGGTTTTTGTGTTTTCATTTTCATTCGTTTCTATGCATATTTTGATTTCCTTTTTGATTTCTTCTATGGTTTGTTTGTTATTTAGCCTCCATATGTTTGAATTTTTAATATTTTTTTTTCCCTGTAATCGAGATCTAATCTTACTGCACTGTGGTCAGAAAAGATGACTGGAATGATTTCAATTTTTTTGAATTTTCCAAGACCAGATTTATGGCCCAGGATGTGATCTATTCTGGAGAAGGTTCTGTGTGCACTTGAGAAAAAGGTGAAATTGATTGTTTTGGGGTGAAATGTCCTATAGATATCAACTGGGTCTAGCTGGTCCATTGTGTCATTTAAGGTTTGTGTTTCCTTGTTAATTTTCTGTTTAGTTGATCTATCCATAGTTGTGAGTGGGGTATTAAAGTCTCCCACTGTTATTGTGTTACTGTTAATTTCCCCTTTCATACTCGTTAGCATTTGCCTTACATATTGCGGTGCTCCTATGTTGGGTGCATATATATTTATAAGTGTTATATCTTCTTCTTGGATTGATCCTTTGATCATTATGTAGTGTCCTTCTTTGTCTCTTTTCACAGCCTTTAGTTTGAAGTCTATTTTATCTGATATAAACTCCTGCTTTCTTTTGGTCTCTGTTTGCATGAAATACTTTTTTCCAGCCCTTCACTTTCAGTCTGTTTGTGTCCCTTGTTTTGAAGTGGGTCTCTTGTAGACAGCACATATAGGGGTCTTGTTTTTGTATCCATTCAGCCAGTCTTTGTCTTTTGGTTGGGGCATTCAACCCATTTACATTTAGGGTAATTATTGATAGGTGTGGTCCCGTTGCCATTTACTTTGTTGTTTTGGGTTCACGTTTATACAACCTTTCTGCATTTCCTGTCTAGAGAAGATCATTTAGCATTTGTTGAAGAGCTGGTTTGGTGGTGCTGAATTCTCATAGCTTTTGCTTGTCTGTAAAGTTTTTGAATTCTCCTTCATATCTGAATGAGATCCTTGCTGGGTACAGTAATCTAGGTTGTAGGTTATTCTCTTTCATTACTTTAAGTATGTCCTGCCATTCCCTTCTGGCCTGGAGGGTTTCTATTGATAGATCAGCTGTTATCCTTATGGGAATCCCTTTGTGTGTTATTTGTTGTTTCTCCCTTGCTGCTTTTAGTATTTGTTCTTTGTGTTTGATCTTTGTTAATTTGATTAATATGTGTCTTGGGGTGTTTCACCTTGGGTTTATCCTGTTTGGGACTCTCTGGGTTTCTTGGACCTGTGTAACTATTTCCTTCCCCATTTTAGGGAAATTTTCAGCTGTTATCTCCTCGAGTATTTTCTCATGGCCTTTCTTTTTGTCTTCTTCTTCTGGGACTGTTATGATTCGAATGTTGGGGCGTTTCACAGTGTCCCAGAGGTCCCTGAGGTTGTCCTCATTTCTTTTGATTCTTTTCTCTTTTTTCCTCTCTGCTTCATTTATTTCCACCATTTTATCTTCTTCTTCACTTATCCTGTCTTCTGTCTCCGTTATTCTACTGTTGGTTCTCTCCAGAGTGTTTTTGATCTCATTTATTGCATTATTCATTTTTAATTGACTCTTTTTTATTTCTTCTAGGTCATTAAACAGTTCTTGCATCTTCTCAATCTTTGTCTCCAGGCTATTTATCTGTAACTCCATTTTGTTTTCAAGATTTTGGATCATTTTTATTATTATTATTCTAAATTCTTTTTCAGGTAGATTCCCTATCTCTTCCTCTTTTGTTTGACTTGGTGGGTATTTTTCATGTTCCTTTACCTTCTGGGTATTTCTCTGCCTTTTCGTCTTGTTTAGATTGCTGTGTCTGGAGTGGCCTTTCTGTATTCTGGAGGTCTGTGGTTCCTTTTTATTGTGGAGGTTTCTCCCAGTGGGTGGAGTTGGACGATTGGCTTGTCAAGGTTTCCTGGTTAGGGAAGCTTGTGTCGGTGTTCTGGTGCATGGAACTGGATTTCTTCTCTCTGGAGTGCAATGGAGTGTCCAGTAATGAGTTTTGACATGGGTCTATGTGTTAAGTGTGACTTTGGGCAGCCTGTATGTTGACACTCAGGGCTGTGTTCCTGCATTGCTGGAGAATTTGCGTGGTATGACTTACTCTGGAACTTATTGGCTCTTGGGTGGTGGTTGGTTTCAGTGTAGGTATAGAGGCTTTTGGATGATCTCTTATTACTTAATGTTCCGTGTAGTCAGGAGTTTTCCGGTGTTCTCAGGTTTTGGGCTTAAGTCTCCTGCCTCTGGATTTCAGTCTTATTCTTCCAGTAGCCTCAAGACTTCTCCAACTATACAGCACTGATAATAAAACTTCTAGGTTAATGGTGAAAAGATTCTCCATAGTGAGGGACACCCAGAGAGGTTCACAGTTACATGAAGAATAGGAGAGAGAGGAGGGAGATAGAGATGAGCAGGAGGAGAAAAGGGGGGACTCGAGGAGAGTGACAGATCTACACAGTACTCTGTTTCCTAAGTGTTCTCTGTAGCCCAGACACCCTCAGAGATTCACAGAATTGGATTGGGAAGAGAAGGGGGAGGGAGGAAATAGAGGTGATCTGAGGAAGAAAACGGAGAGTCAAAAGTGGGAGAGAGTGATCAACACACTCCTGAGTAAAGATGGGTACTGAATATTGGATTCTTAAATGTCCAAAATTGATATCAAATACTGAAAAGCAAAGATTAAAAATCTAGAGTAGAGGTTAGACTCTTAAAAATACAATATTAAAAACAAAAACACACAAAAAATAAGAAATATATATGAAGTTCGGTTTAAAACTAGGGCCTCTTTTTTTTTTGGCAAAGTTATAGTGAAATGAAAATGAAAATTAAGGAGTAATAGAGGAGTAATAGGGGACTTTAAAAGAAAATAAGAGGAAAAAAATTTAAAAAAGAAAAAAAAATTTTTGGTATGATTCTACTTTTTTTTCTCCCATTTATTTTTACAGTATACTAATGCATATATATGGAATTTAGAGAGATGGTAACAATAACCCTATATGCAAAACAGAAAAAGAGACACAGATGTACAGAACAGACTTTGGGACTCTGTGGGAGAAGGCGAGGGTGGGATGTTTTGAGAGAACAGCATCGAAACATGTATATTATCAAGGATGAAACAAATCACCAGCTCAGGTTGGATGCATGAGACAAGTGCTTGGGGCTGATGCACTGGGAAGGCCCAGAGGGATGGGGTGGGGATGGAGGTGGGAGAGGGGATCGGGATGGGGAATACATGTAAATCCATGGCTGATTCATATCAATATATGGCAAAAAAAATTTTAATTAAAAAAATAGTAAAAATATATGAAAATGAAAGTTAAGGAGTAATAGAGGAGTAATAGGGAAGTTTAAAAGAAAATAAAAGCGAAAAAAATTTTTAAAAAGGAAAAAAAATTTAATTAAAAAAGAAACAAACAAAAAAAAAGTAAATATATATCTAGGAATTTCTCTGGAGCTGTTGTGGGAAGTGTGGGTTCAGTTCAGTTTCAGATAGCTCCTTGTTCCAGCTTACACGTCTCAATATCTATAGGCCCCTTCCAGTGTAGTCTGTGTTACCTACAGGTATTTTAATCTGTTGCCCCTGTCACTTCTGAAGAGGTTCCCTTTGTTTATTTGGCTTCTGTTTGCTGGTCTCTTCAGTGTCTAATTTCCGCCCTGACACAAGCAGGCGGAGGTGGTCTCTTGTTTAGGTTTGCTTGTTCAGTCGTGTTGTGGGGAGGGAGGGGAGCTGCAGACAAATATCACTGGCCTGTGTGGGGAGGACCCACAGTGTTCTGGCCACACTGTGTTTGCCCCTGCTCACAGGTGTGTGCTTCCCCCGTCTACACTGCTCAGGCTCCCAGCTGCTCTATATGGAGCGGGCCCTGCGTTGCGTGCGGTTCCAGTTTTCAGGTTCTCCAGAAAAGCGCGGACTCGGTTGGGCCTGTGTTTTGTGCCTTCCCCGGCCCGAGCAGCTCAGGCAGCCAGGAGCTTGACGAGTGCACTCTCCCCAGGTGTGCTGCGTCTTATCCCCTCTGCGGTCCCTGCCTCAGTTTCCGCGCACTCCGGTTGGGTGAGCCTTGTGTCTGTTCTCAGGAGCTGGTCTCTAGCCGCGACCCTCCCAGCGGAAATCAACCATCCAGAATCTCAGGAAGTCTTTGGTTAGAAACCTGAAGCCTGTTTGCAGTTTGGTAGGGGATGCCTTCTCTGGGGCCTAATTTGCCCCTTTCCCCTCCCCCCTGCTTCCTGCCTCCAGCAGGGGATGGGCTAGCTCTTCCCTGGGATCACTCAGTTCTTCCTTTGTTCTGCGAACAGGCCACAGTGTGTTTGGACCAGTTAATTTTCTCTCTCTCTCTTGCTATACCACAGTTTTAGTTGCTATCTCATGTTAGCTCCCTCCAAGTGCCCTCAGGGCATTCAGGCCCTGTCCTTGCCCTAAGCAATGCCGACCACTCCTCTCCATTCTGCCCCCACTTGCTGGTGGCAGATGTGGGTGTCTGGGGTGCTTTTCTGCTGGGAGTTGCTTTTAGGCATGTAATCTGTGGGTTTTATTTATTTTTCTTCCCAGTTAGGTTGCCCTCCAAGATTCAAAAACTTCCCCCAGACCTGCCAGTTAGAGGGTTTCCTGGTGTTTGGAAACTTCCTCTATTATGACTCCCTTCCCGGGACGGGTCTCCGTCCCTAACTCTTTTGTCTCTCTTTTTGTCTTTTATATTTTGTCCTACCTCCTTTCGAAGATGATGGGCTGCTTTTCTGGGCACCTGATGTCCTCTGCTAGTGATAAGAAGTTGTTTTGTGAAGTTTGCTCAGTGTTCAAATGTTCTTTCAATGAATTTGTAAGAGAGAAAGTGGTCTCCCCATCCCATTCCTCCACCATCTTAGCTCCTCCCCCGGAATGGCTTCTAACAGGGAAATCTCTTACAGATTCATAATCCTATTGATATATTTTTCCATGGGGGAAAAAGTGTTTGCATAAGGCAAAGGGAAAGGGCATAGGAGAGCATGGATTAAAGTGTGAAGTCCAGTGGCCCTTAGGAGGCATCACTATGAACAAAGCTAATGGGGGTGATGGAATTCCAGCTGAGCTATTGAAAATCCTAAAAGGTGATGCTGTGAAACTCCTGCACTTAATATGCCAGCAAATCTGGAAAAGTCAGCAGTGGCCACAGGACTGGAAAAAAAAAAAAAAAAAGCAGTTTTCATTCAAATCCTAAAGAAAGGCAATGCCAAAGAATGTTCAGACTACTCACAATTGCACTCATCTCACATGCTAGCAAAATAATGCACAAAATTATCTAAGGTAAGCTTTAACATTAAATGAGCTGAGAAATTCCAGATGTTTCAGCTGGATTTAGAAAAGGCAGAGGAACCATAGATCAAATTGCCAACTTCTCCAAGAACATTAAAAAAGCAAGAGAATTCCATAAAAACATCTACTTGTGCTTCATTGGCTAAAGCCTTTCACTGTGTGGATCACAACAGACTGTTGAAAATTCTCAAAGACATGGAATACCGACCACCTTACCTGTTTCCTGAGAAACTTGTATGCAGGTCAAGAAGTAACAGTTAGAAACAGACATGTGTCAACAGACCAGTTCCAATTGGAAAAGGAGTGTGTCAAGGATGTATATTGTCACCCTGCTTATTTAACTCCTGGGCAGAGTTCAGTTCAGATGCTCAGTCATGTCCGAAACTTTGCAACCCCATGGACTGTAGCACGCCAGGTTTCCCTGTCCATCACCAACTGCTGGACTTTACTCAGACTCATGTCTATCAAGTCAGTGATGCCTTCCAACCATCTCATCCTATGCTGTTCCCTTCTCCTCCTGCCTTTAATCTTTCACAGCAGCAAGGTCTTTTCAAATGAATCAGTTCTTAGCATCAGGTGGCCAAAGTGTTGGAGTTTCAGCTTCAGCATCAGTCCTTCCAATGAATATTCAGGACTGATTCCTTTAGGATGGATTGGTTGGATCTCCTTGTTGTCCAAGTGACTCTCAACAGTCTTCTCCAACACCACAGTTCAAAAGCACCAGTTCTTCGGTGTTCAGCTTCCCAAACAGTCCAACTCGCACATCCATACATGACTACTGAAAAAAAAACAAAACAAAACAAAACATAGCTTTGACAAGACAGATCTTTGTTGGCAAAGTAATGTCTGTGTTTTAATATGCTGTGTAGGTTGATCATAGCTTTCCTTCCAAGGAGCAAGCATCTTTTAATTTCATGGCTGCAGTCACCATTTGCAGTGATTTTGGAGCCCCCCAAAATAAACCTTCTCACTGTTTCCATTGTTTCCCCATCTATTTACCACGAAGTAGTCAGACTGGATGCCATGATCTTAGTTTTCTGAATGTTGAGTTTTAAGCCAACTTTTTCACTCTCCTCTTTCACCTTCATCAAGAGGCTCTTCAGTTCTTCTTTGCTTTCTGTCATAAGTGTGGTGCCATTTGCATATCTGAGGTTACTGATATTTCTCCCCTCAATCTTGATTCCAACTTGTGCTTCATCAAGTCCAGCATTTCTCATGATATACTCTGTGTATTAGTTAAATAAACGGGGTAACAATAAACAGTTTTGACGTACTCCTTTCCCATCTTGGAACCAGTCTGTTGTTCCATGCCCAGTGTCCAGTTCTAACTGTTGCTCCTTGACCCACATACAGATTTCTCAGGAGGCTGGTCAAGTGGTCTGGTATTCCCATCACTTTAAGTTTTCTACAGTTTCTTGTGATCCATATAGTCAAAGGCTTTGTCATAGTAAGTAAAGAGGAAATAGATGTGTAAAGAGGAAATAGATAGTAAAGAGGAAATAGAGAAAATAGATTTCTGGAACCCTCTTGCTTTTCGATGATCCAACAGATGTTGGCAATTTGATATCTGGTTCCTCTGCCTTTTCTAAATCCAGCTTGAACATGTGGAAGTTCACAGATGATGTACAGTTGAAGCCTGGCTTGCAGAATTTTTGGCGTTACTTTGCTAGCATGTGAGGTGAGTGCAACTGTGCAATAGTTTAAGCAATCTTTGGTATTGCCTTTCTTTGGGATTGGAATGAAATGTGACCTTTCCCAGGCCTGTGGCTACTGCTGAGTTTTCCAAATTTGTTGGCATATTGAATGTAGTGCTTTCACAGCATCATCTTTTAGGATTTGGAATAGCTCAACTGGAATTCCATCACCTCCACTAGCTTTGTTTGTAGTGATGCTTCCTAAGGCCCACTTGGCTTCGCATTCCAGGATGTCTGGCTCTAGGTGAATGAACACTCCTTCGTGGTTATCTGGGTCAGGAAAACATTTTTCCTATGATTCTTCTGTTTATTTTTGCCACCTCTTCTTATTATCTTCTGCTTCTTTTAGGTCCATACCATTTCTGTGCTTTTTTGCACCTATCTTTTCACAAAATGTTCCCTAGGTATCTCTAATTTTCTTGAAGAGATCTCTAGTGTTTCCCATTCTATTGTTTTCCTCTATTTCTTTGCATTGATCATTGAGGAAGGCTTTCTTGTCTGTCCTTGCTATTTCTTGGAACCCTGCATTCAAATAGGTGTATTTTTATTTTTCTCCTTTGCCTTTCACTTCTCTTCATTCACAGCTATTTGTAAGGCCTCCTCAGACAACCATTTTGCCCATTAACATTCTTTTTTCTTAGGGATGGTCTTGATCACTGCCTCCTGTACAATGTCATCATGCAAAATGCGTGGCTGGATAAATCACAAGCTGGAATCAAGATTGCTGGGAGAAATATCAATAATCCCACATATGCATATGACACCACCTTTATAGCAGAAGGTGAAGAGGAACTAAAAACTTCTTGATGAAAGTGAAAGAGGAGAGTGAAAAAGTTGGTTTAAAAACTTAACATTCAGAAAACTAAGATCATGGATCTGGTCCAATCACTTCATGGCAAATAGATGGGGAAACAATGGAAACAGTGACAGACTTTTTTTCCCCCCAAAATCACTGCAGATGGTGACTGCAGCCATGAAATTAAAAGATGCTTGCTCCTTGGAAGGAAAGCTATGATCAATCTAGACAGCATATTAAAAAGCAAAGACATTACTTTGCCAACAAAGATCTGTCTAGTCAAAGCCATAGTTTTTGCAGTAGTCATGTATAGATGTGAGAGTTGGACTGTTTAGAAAGCTGAACACCAAAGAATTGGTGCTTTTGAACTGTGGTGTTGGAGAAGACTCACGAGAGTCCCTTGGACTGCCAGGAGATACAACCAATCCATCCTAAAGGAATTAGTCCTGAATATTCATTGGAGAACTGATACCAAAGCTGAAACTCCAATATTTTGGCCACCTGATGCTAAGAACTGACTCGTTTGAAAAGACCTTGCTGCTGTGAAAGATTGAAGGCAGGAGGAGAAGTGGACGACAGTGGATGAGATGTTTGGATAGCATCACCCAGTCGATGGACATGAATTTGAGCGAGCGCTGGGAGTTGGTGATGGACAGGAAGCTTGAAGTGCTGCAGTCCATTGGGTCACAAAGTGTTGGACATGACTAAGTAACGAACTGAACTGAATATATATATATATATCAGATTCACTTTGTGTTCATCTGAAATGAGCACAACTTTGTACATCAAGTATACTCCAATAAAAAATCCTAAAATTAAATAAAAACAATTTAATGCAGTATCTAGTACCTACTTTAGGAAAATAACTTCACAACATTGTGGGGTGGGGGAGATGGCTCATAAACTAGATTCAGAAAGTATTTTCTGAAAGAAAAGAACTTTCAAAAAAAAACAAAAAACAAAAAAGAACTTTCAGTATAGTTCTTAAAAATGTCAAGACAGAAAGTGTCATGCTCAAGCTTCTTCTATTCATTTCTGGAAGTAATTTAACTAAGATTCAGAACTGAAACTTTGATATGGTTATAGTGTCTACCTTTTGAGATGGAAGGATTAAGTAAACTCATGACACATAAAGTGTGTGGACTAATATCAGATCTGTCCTACCCACTAAGTCATCCTGGACTAATACTGACAGTTTTTTCTAAGTAATTACAAAATTACTGTAACTGAAGTATGCATCATTATTGTGTATGTCACAAGGAAAGAAAATGACTGAAAACTTTGGCACATATATCTCTTGTCACCTAAAATTTTACATTATAATTATGGAAAACACTTTTTTAAAAGGAGCTTTATTGAGGTAAAGACATATGATAAATTACACTTAAACAATTTAGTAAGTTCTACAGTATGTATACACTTGAGAAACCATCATCCCCCTCAAGATAATGACATCTCCGTCACCCCCAGAATGTCCTTAGATCCTGATGCTCTTCCCACCTCCTGGAAAACCAACCATCTGCTTCTGTTACATAAATTATTCTGCCTTTCCTAGAGTTTTAAATAAAAAAGAATCATACAGCTAGTATTCTTATTTGTCTCGCTTTTTTTTCAGCCTAATTATTTCATCCATGTTATTATATGTACCAATAGTTCATGCCTTGTTTATTGTTGACAGCATTGCATTGAATGTATTGCTACTACAATGTTTATCCATTCACCTGTTGATGGAAGTTTTGGTTATTTCTAGTTTCTGGTTGTTACCAATAAAACTGCTTTAAACAGTTTTCTACAGGTCCCTGTATAGACATATATGTTCATTTTCTCCTAGGTAAATACCTAGAGTGGAAGAGTTGGGTCATATGGCCAGTGTACGTTTAACTTTTTTTTTAATTTATTTTAATTGGAGGCTAATTATTTTACAATATTATAGTGGTTTTTGCCATACATTGACATGAATCAGCCATGAGTGTACATGTGTTCCCCATCCTGAACTCCCCTCCCACCTCCCTCCCCATCCCATCCCTCTGGGTCATCCTGATGCAACAGCCCTGAGAACCCTGTCTCAAGCATCGAACCTGGACTGGCAATCTGTTTCACATGTGATAATATACGTGTTTCAAAGCTATTCTCTCAAATCATCCCACCCTCGCCTTCTCCCACAGAGTTCAAGAGACTGTTCTATACATCTGTGTCTCTTTTGCTGCCTCACATATAGGGTCATTGTTACCATCTTTCTAAATTCCATATATATGTGTTAGTATACTGTACTGGTGTTTTTCATTCTGACTTACTTCACTCTGTATAATAGGCTCCAGTTTCATCCACCTCATTAGAACTTATTCAAATGTATTATTTTTAATGGCTGAGTAATATTCCATTGCGTATATGTAGCACAGCTTTCTTATCCATTTGTCTGCCGATGGACATCTAGGTTGCTTCCATGCCCTGACTATTATAAACAGTGCTGGAAAACACTTTTTAAAACTGGTATAAATGTGAATATTTGTCTTCTGTCACACTTATGATCACAAGATGGAAAATATTGGGTTGGCCAAAAGGTTCAATCAGTTTTTTCATAATATATTATAGAAAAACCCAAACAAACTTTTTGACCAACCCAACATAAGCACCATGAACTAATAAAGTTAATATTCCTAACATTTTTCCCATTCAGAGTTGAACTCCTCAGAATATCCATACTCTGCCCTCTGTGCCTGCGACACCGTGTTATTACTCTGCCCTCTGTGCCTGCGACACCGTGTCATACCGTGTCCTCTGTGCCTGCAACATCGTGTCATACTCTGCCCTCTGTGCCTGCGACACCGTGTCAAACTCTGCCCTCTGTGCCTGTGACACCGGGTCAAACTCTGCCCTCTGTGCCTGCGACACCGTGTCATACTCTGCCCTCTGTGCCTGTGACATCATGTCATACTCTGCCCTCTGTGCGTGTGACACCGTGTCATACTGTGTCCTCTGTGCCTGCGACACCGTGTTATTACTCTGCCCTCTGTGCCTGCGACACCGTGTCATACCGTGTCCTCTGTGCCTGCGACACCGTGTCATACCGTGTCCTCTGTGCCAGTGACACCATGTCATACCGTGTCCTCTGTGCCTGCGACACCGTGTCATACCGTGTCCTCTGTGCCTGCGACACCGTGTCATACCGTGTCCTCTGTGTCATACCGTGTCCTCTGTGCCTGCGACACCGTGTCATACCGTGTCCTCTGTGCCTGTGACACCGTGTCATACTCTGCCCTCTGTGCCTGCGACACCGTGTCATACCGTGTCCTCTGTGCCTGCGACTCGTGTCATATGTGCCTGTGACACCGTGTCATACTCTACCCTCTGTGCCTGCGACACCGTGTCATACCGTGTCCTCTGTGCCTGTGACACCGTGTCATACCTGTCCTCTGTGCCAGTGACACCGTGTCATACCGTGTCCTCTGTGCCTGTGACACCGTGTCATACCGTGTCCTCTGTGCCTGTGCAACGTGTCATATCGTGTCATACTCTGCCCTCGCCTACACTTGTGCCATACACTCTGCCCTTTGTGCCTGCGACACCGTGTCATACCGTGTCCTCTGTGCCTGTGACACCGGGTCAAACTCTGCCCTCTGTGCCTGTGACACCGTGTCATACTCTGCCCTCTGTGCCTGCGACACCGTGTCATACCGTGTCCTCTGTGCCTGCAACACCGTGTCATACCGTGTCCTCTGTGCCTGTGACACCGTGTCATACCGTGTCCTCTGTGCCTGTGACACCGTGTCATACTCTGCCCTCTGTGCCAGTGACATCGTGTCATACCGTGTCCTCTGTGCCTGTGACACCGTGTCATACCGTGTCCTCTGTGCCTGCGACACCGTGTCATACTCTGCCCTCTGTGCCAGTTACACCGTGTCATACTCTGCCCTTTGTGCCTGCGACACCGTGTCATACCGTGTCCTCTGTGCCTGTGACACCGGGTCAAACTCTGCCCTCTGTGCCTGTGACACCGTGTCATACTCTGCCCTCTGTGCCTGCGACACCGTGTCATACCGTGTCCTCTGTGCCTGTGACATCGTGTCATACTCTGCCCTCTGTGCCAGTGACACCGTGTCATACCGTGTCCTCTGTGCCTGTGACACCGTGTCATACTCTGCCCTCTGTGCCAGTGACACCGTGTCATACCGTGTCCTCTGTGCCTGTGACACCATGTCATACTCTGCCCTCTGTGCCTGCGACGTCGTGTCATACTCTGCCCTCTGTGCCTGCGACATCGTGTCATACTCTGCCCTCTGTGCCTGCGACATCGTGTCATACTCTGCCCTCTGTGCCTGCGACATCGTGTCATACTGTATCCTCTGTGCCTGAGACATCGTGTTGTACTGTGTCATTTGTGCCTGAGACATCGTGTTATACTGTATCTATCTCCTCTCTTCTCTTAACCCTAAGCACTCAAGGCTGTTTGTTTGGTTCTTTTATTTGCCAGTTTAGAGTTTAGGTCACTCCTTGTCTAATGCTGATCTGTTTAAGGACTGCAAGTCTGGCTTTTGTTCTTGTTCTCATTGTTGTTTGTGGTTTTGTTTGGTAAAAAGGTTAGTGAGGAATGACATTCACAGTATAAATCATAATGTACTTTAACGTCTGCATTGGCATGAAGAGGGAGAGGGATATGACAAGTCATTTAACTGTTATGAGAACTCCAAATAAAATAAAATGAATGGAATAACCATCTATGCTTTAAGATGTGGTGTTTAAAGTAGGCCATGCTTTCTTAAGGAGTGAACTTTGGTCTTGGAAGAGTGAGAAGTTTCTTGAGTTACACTAATGTCCAAAATAATAGCACCTAAGTAAACGCTATCCTGATCCTGGAAGTGAGAAATGTGTTCCAGGTCAGCTGTGTCTCTTATTCCAGGTCTCCAGGCCCCAAGAATTATCCTTCTCATGGAAGGCATGAAAGCAGTATGGAGAATATACTCTATGATTATGGAACATAAAAACAAGGCTTTGCTTTTGTAGACATCCATGGGAGTACAGTATGCAGTTCTTTGGCTTTGTAGACAGAATTCCTAGAAACTGCCCTGGTGTTAACTGGCAAGACTGCTATGGCTGTGAAAAGGAGCTATGTTAGGAAGGAGCATGTGGTCCTCCATGCTGGGGAGAGGATGTTGGTTTAGCCAACACAGGTACAATCATCATTCAACTGAGTCCTCTCTTAGACACAGCATAGAGTGTTGGTGTGTGTTGTATTGTGTTTTTTCTTTCTTTTCTCTTCCAGGCTTTCTTCACCCACGCACAACACATCCTGAATCATTCACTGTCTTCATATTTCAAAACTATGGTATATAAAGGTTCACAAACAGATGTGTATAAACAGAGATTGGCCTAAAACACACAAAAACAATTGTACCCAGCTCACCTGCTGCTATGACCATCTTTATCCTGTGGATTTCAGGCTTGGCATTGGGTTATAAAATTCAAAATGTGAATGTCCAGAGGATGAATTGACCCAGTGAACTGATGATGGAGTCTGTCAAATGGAAAGAAGTTAGTCAAGGTTCCCTCAAGAGCTAGCCAGTCTCTGGAAATTTTGAAGACAAAAACACAAAAAAAGAATAACAACAACAACAAAAAAAAAACTCTCCTGAATTCAAAAATGTGATTTAATATTCTCTATCACTTGCATGTATCAATCCTGTCTTCTAATATCCAGAAACCATGTCTTTCAAAAAATCTCTATTGGGATCCTGCATATATACTGCCAGGAGATGTGGAGTTACCATATGAGCCACCAATTTTGCACTTGGTCACATAGCCAGAGAAAAACATGATTTGAAAGGATGCATGCACCCCATTGTTCATTGCAGCACCATTATGGAACCAACCTAAATGTCCATCAAGAGATGAACTGATAAAGAAGATGAGGTACATATATAAAATATTACTCTGCCATTAAAAAGAATGAAATAATATCATTTGCAGGAGGAATGATGTACTTGGAGATTATCAGACTAAGTGAAATAAGTCAGAAAGAGAAAAATAAATATCATATATCATATGATATGTGGAATCTATAAAAATGATACAAATGAACTTATTTACAAAACAGAATCAGAGAACAAACCTATGGCTAGCAGAGGAATAAAGTTTGGGAGATAGCTACATTGAAAGTTTGGGATTGACGTATTTTTAATATAGCAGTATATTAAAAATAAAATGTTTTTCCATAAAAAAATAAAAATTGTGAAAAGAGAAAATGGGATATGTGAGGCACAGATTGTTGTTGTTGTTGTTCAGTCAGTAAGTTTTGTCCAACTCTTTGAGATCCTGTGAACTGTAGCATGTAAGGCTCCTCTGGCTTCCACTATCTCCTGGAGTTTGCTCGAATTCATGTGCATTGAGTTGGTGATACTATCTAACCATCTCATCCTCTGCTGCCCCCTTCTCCTTTTGCATTCAATCTTTCTAAGCATCAGGGACTTTTCCAATGAGTTGATTCTTCACATCAGGTAGCCAAAGTATTGGACCTTCAGCTTCAGCACCAGTTATTCCAGTGAATATTCAGGGTTTATTTCTTTTAGGATTGGCTAGTTTGATCTCCTTGTAGTCCAAGGGACTCTCAAGAGTCTTCTGCAGCAATGCAATTCAAAAGCATTAATTCTTCAATGCTCAGAATTTTTTATGGTCCAAATGCCCTGTCACATCTGTACAAAACTGCTGGAAAAACAATAGCTTTGACTATATAGATCTTTGTTATCAAAGTGATGTCTCTGCTTTTTAATATGCTGTCTAGGTTTGTCACAGCTTTACTTCCAAGGAGCAAGTGCCTTTAATTTCATGGCTGAAGTCACCATCTGCAGTAATTTGGAGACCAAGAAAATGAAATGTGTCACTGCTTCCACTTTTTCCCCTTCTATTTACCATGAAGTGATGGAACCAAATGCTATGATCTTAGTTTTGAACGTAGACTTTCAAGCCAGTTTTTTCACTCTCCTCTTTCACCCTCAAGAAGCTCTTTATTTCCTCTTCAATTTTTGCCATAAGAGTGATATCAGCTGTGTATTTAAGGTTATTGATATTTCTCCTGGCAATCATGATTCCAGCTTGTGGTTCATCCATTCTGGAAATTCTCATGATATATTCTGCATATAAGTTAAAAAGTACAGTGACAATATACAGCCTTGATATATTCCTTTCCCAGTTTTGAGCCAGTAAGGTGTTCCATGGTCAGTTCTAACTGTTGCTTCTTGACCTGCATACAGGTTTCTCAGGAGACAGTCAAGATTGTCTCATACTCCAATCACTTAAAGAATTTTCCACAATTTGTTGTGCTCCACACTCAAAGGTTTTAGCATACTCAAAGAAGCAGAAATCGATTTATTTTTTCTTTTTCTGAAACTCCCTTGTTTTTTCCTGATCCAATGAATGTTGGCAATTTGATCGCCTGTACTTTTGCCTCTTTGAAACCCAGTTTGTATTTCTAGAAGTTCTCAATTCACATACTATTGAAGCCTATCTTGAAGGATTTTGAGCATAATCTTGCTAGTATGTGAAATGAATGAAATTGTATGGTAGTTTGAACATTATTTGGCATTGCCCTTTTTTGGAATTGAAATGAAAACTGACTGACTCCAGTCCTGTGGCTATTGCTCAATTTTTAAATTCGCTCACAGATTTAGTGCAACACTTAACAGCATCATCATACAGGGTTTTAAATAGTACACCTGGAATTCTATCACCTCCAATAGCTATGTTTGTAATAATGCTTCCTAGGTCCCACCTGATTTCACACTCCAAGGTGTCAGACTCTAGGTGAGTGACCACAGCATCGTGGTTAGCTGGGTCATCAAAACCTATCTTGATTAGTTATTCTATGTATTCTTGCCACCTCTTCTTAATCTCTTCTGCTTCTGTTAAATCCTTACTGTTTCTGTCCTTTAAGTTGCCCATGCTTGCATGAAATGTTTCCTTGATATCTCCAATTTTCTTGCAGAAATCTCTAGTCTTTCCCATTCTATTGTTTTTCTCTATTTCTTTGTTTTTTCTTTAATTTATTTATTTCAATTGGAGGCTAATTACTGTGCAATATTGTAGTGGTTTTTGCCATACATTGACATGAATCAGCCATGGGTGTACGTGTGTTTACCATCCTGAACCCCCCTCCTACCTCCCTCCCCATCCCATCCCTCAAGATCATCCTGGCACACCAGCCCTGAGCACCCTGTCTCATGCATCGAACCTGGACTGGCAAGATGTTTCACATATGATAATATATAGGTTTCAATGCAATTCTCTCAAATCATCCCATCCTCGCCTTCTCCCACAGAGTCCAAGAGACTGTTCTATACATCTGGGTCTCTTTTGCTGTCTTGCATATAAAGTCATTGTTACCATCTTTCTACTGGTCAGCTACTTGTACAAGAATGAAACTAGAACGCTTTCTAACAACATACACAAAAATAAACTCAAAATAGATTAAAGATCTAAACGTAAGGCCAGAAACTATAAAACTCCTAGAGGAAAGCATAGGCAAAACACTCTCTGACATAAATCACAGCAGGAACCTCTATGACCCACCTTCCAGAATATTGGAAATAAAAGCAAAAATTTAAAAAAAATAGGACCTAATTAAACTTAAAAGCTTTTGCACAACGAAGGAAACTATAAGCAAGGTGAAAAGACAGCCTTCAGATGGGAGAAAATAATAGCAAATGAAGCAACTGACAAAGAAATAATCTCAAAAATATACAAGAAGTTCCTGCAGATCAATTCCAGAAAAATAAATGACCCACTCAAAAAATGGTCGAAAGAACTAAATAGACATTTCTCCAAATATAAACAAACACATGAAAAGATGCTCAACATCACTCGTTATTAGAGAAATGCAAATAAAAACCACAATGAGATACCATCTCATGCCGGTCAGAATTGCTGCTATCCAAAAGTCCTCTATTTCTTTGCATTGTTTACTTAAGAAAGCCTTCTTATTTCTGCTCTCTATTCTTTGGAACTCTACATTCATTTTGGTATATCTTTCCCTTTCTCCTTTGCCTTTCACTTCCCTTCTCTCCTCATCTATTTGTAAAGTCTCCACAGACAACCATTTTGCCTTCTTGCCTTTCTTTTTGTTTGGCATGGTTTTGGTCGCTGCCATCTGTATAATGTTATGAACCTCCGTCCATAGTTCTTCAGATATTTTGTCTACCAGATCTAATCCCTTTAATCTATTCATCACCTCTACTGTATAACCATAAGGGATTTTATTTAGGTCATACCTGAATGGCCTGGTGGATTTTGCCTACTTTCTTCTAATTAAGCCTTAATTTTGTAGTAAGACACTCTTGATGTGTTCCACAGTTAGTTCCAGGCTTTTTTTAACTTACTGTAGAGAGATTCTCCATCTTTGGCTGCAAAGAGCATAATCAACTGATTCTGATATTGACCATTTTGTGATATTCATGTGTAGAATTGTCTCTTGGTTCATTGGAAAAGGGTGTTCGCTAAGATCAGCATGTTCACTTGACAAAACTGTTAGGTTTTGCCTTGCTTCATTTTGTACTACAATACAAAACTTTCCTGTTATTCTGGGTGTCTTTTGATTTTGCTTGCTATTTTGCATTCCAATCCCATATGATGAAAATGATAACTTTTTTGATGTTAGTTTTACATGGTGGTTTAGGTCTTCATAGAACTGGTCAGTTTCTGCTTGTTCAATATCAGAGGTGTGGTATAGACTTGGATTATTGTGATATTGAATGGTTTGCTTTGGAAACAAACTGAGATCATTCTGTTGTTTTTGAGATTGCACCCAAGTACTGTGTTTTGGATTCTTTTGTTGAGTATGAGGGCTATTCCATTTCTTCTCAGGAATTCTTGACCATAGTAGTGGGTATAATGGTCATATGAACTATATACTCCCATTCTTGTCCATTTTAATTCATAGATTCTTAAAATGTCAATGTCCAATCTTGCCATTTCTTGTTTGAACATGTCCAATTTACCTTGATTCACAGACTTAACATTCCAGGTTCCTATGCCATATTGTTCTTTAGAGTATTGGATTTTCACCACCAGACACATCCACAGTTGAGCATCATTTCCACAGTGGCCCAGCACCCTCATTCTTTCTGGAGCTATTAGTAATTTTTCTTTGCTCTTCCCCAGTAGCATATTGGACACCTTCTGTTCTGGAGGTGGCTAATCTTCCTGTGTCATATCATTTTGCCTTTTCACACTGTCCACGGGGTTTTCCAGATGAGAATACTAGAGTGTGTTGCCATTTCTTTCTCCAGTTGACTACATTTTGTCAGAACTCCTCACTATGACCCATCTGTCTTGGGTGTTTCTGCATGGCATGGCTCAAAATAGCTTCATTGAATTATACAAGCCCCTTGGCCATAACAAAGTGGTGTTCCATAAAGGGGAGGTGCAGGCACAGACACATATTTTTATAGAATTGTTTATTGAGACACAAACTGATGACAGGATGATGGGGACAATGAAGAGGGAAAGGAAAGGTGGAGAGTCCCGGAAGCTTGAGAGGATCTTCCTGAAGAAAGTGCATCTGTGTTTGGAACAATGGATAGATTAGGGATACCGCCTTGCCCTTCTCTTTTACTCTCTGAGCCCAAGACTTTTGTTGTTGTTGTTTGTTTATGTTTTTGAGAGTTTTTTTTAATACAGAAGTAATACTTTAAAATATTTTTGAAACAATTTTAGATTTGCATAAAATAGCATAGGTAGTACAGATATTTTCATATACCATAAGCTTTCTGTAATATTAACAATCTAATGTCACCATAGCATATTTATTAAAAACTGAGAAATTGACAGTGGTATAAATCTATTAAATGGTTTTGATTTTCTTGATATTTTACCAGAATGATTTCCAACTAAGGTCATTTTTTTAATTTAAATTATTTATTTATTTTACTTTACCACATTGTATTCCTTTTGCCATACATTGACTTGAATCCGCCATGGGTGTACAAGTGTTTCCCAACCTGAACCCCTCTCCCAACTCTCATCCCATTCCTCTGGGTCATCCCAGTGCACCAGCCCCAAGCATCCTGTATCATGCATCAAACTTGGACTGGCGATTCGTTTCACATATGATAATTTACCTGTTTCAATGTCATTCTCCCATATCACCCCACCCTCGCTCTCTCCCACAGAGTCCAAAAGACTGTTCAATACATCTGTGTCTCTCTTGCTGTCTCGCATACAGGGTTATCATTACCATCTTTCTAAATTCCATATATATGTGTTAGTATACTGTATTGATGTTTTTCTTTCTGACTTACTTCACTCTGTAGGCTCCAGTTTCATCCATCTCATTAGAACTGGTTCAAATGTATTATTTTTAATGGTTGAGTAATATTCCATTGTGTATATGTAGCACAGCTTTCTTATCCATTTGTCTGCTGATGGGCATCTAGGTTGCTTCCACGTCCTGGCTATTATAAACAGTGCTGCAATGAACATTGGGGTACACGTGTATCTTTCAGTTCTGGTTTCCTCAGTGTGTATGCCCAGCAGTGGGATTGCTGGGTCACATGGCAGTTCCTTTTCCAGTTTTTAAAAGAATCGCCACACTGTTCTCCATAGTGGCTGTACTAGTTTGCATTCCCACCAACAGTGTAAGAGGGTTCCCTTCTCTCCACATCCTCTCCAGCATTCATTGCTTGTAGACTTTTGTATAGCAGCCATTCTGACCGGTGTGTAATGGTACCTAAAGTCATTTTTCTCTTGCAATATTCAATCCAGGATACATTACATTTATTTACCATATATATTACTTTTTTGCTAATAATAAATTATCACATAATTTAGCATAACAAAATCCACATATATTGTATCAATGTTTGTGTGGGTGAAGAATCCAGATGTAGGTAATGGCCAAAGATAAAGTCTCAACAGAATGTTCAACCAGGAAAGAATCCCCTTCCAAGCTCACATGATTATCATGATTATTAGAAATCAATCGTCTGCAGTCTCCTGGACCAAGTGCCTCTGTTCCTTCCTGTCCATTGTCTAGAATTTGCATTCAATTCTTTGTCATGTAAGCAGGTCACAGTTCCTACCCACACTCATAAAGAGGGGATTAGAACAAAAGACAGTATGTCAAGAGATGGAGAATCATCAGGTACCATCTCAGGGTCTACTGGCCACATCAGTTATTCTCCAACACTTTCTCAGTCTTATTTTTCCTGGACTTAACCCTTTTGAAAAGTTCAGTTCAGTTTAGTCACTCAGTTGTGTCTGACTTTTTGTGACCCCCATGGACTGCAGCACGCCAGGCCTCCCTGTCCATCACCAACTCCCAGAGTCTATTCAAACTCATGTCAATTGAGTCAGTGAAGCCGTCCAACCATCTCATCCTCTGTCATCCCCTCCAACACCTGCCTTCAATCTTTCCCAGCGTCAGTATCTTTCCCCACGAATCAGCTGTTCACATCAGGTGACGAAAATACTGGAGTTTCAACTTCAGCATCAGTCCTTCCAATGAATATTCAGGACTGATTTCCTTTAGGATGGACTGGTTGGATCTCCATGAAGTCCAAGGCACTCTCAAGAGTCTTCTCCAACAGCACAATTCAAAAGCATCAATTATTTGGCACTCAGCTTTCTTTATGGTCCACATCTCATATCCATTCATGACTACTGAAAAGCCACATCTTTATCTAGATGGACCTTGGTTGGCAATGTAATGTCTCTGCTTTTTAATATGCTGTCTAGGTTGGTCATAACTTTTTTTTTTCCAAGGAGCAAGTGTGTTTAACTTTCATAGCTGCAGTCACCACCTACAGTGATTTTGGAGCCTGTCAAAATAAAGTTTTTCACTGTTTCCACTGTTTCTCCATCTATTTGCCATGAAGTAGTGTCACTGGATGCCATGATCTTAGTATTCTGAATGCTGACTTTAAAGCTAACTTTTCTACTCTCCTCTTTCATTTTCATCAAGAGGTTCTTTAGTTCTACTATGCTTTCTGCCATAAGTGTGGTGTCATCTGCATATCTGAGGTTATTGATATTTCTCCCAGTAATCTTGATTGCATCTTGTGCTTCATCCAGTCCAGCATTTCTCATGATGTACTCTGCATATAAGTTAAATAAACAGGGTGACAATATGCACAGGACACGGAACAACAGATTGGCTCCAAATCAGGAAAGAAGTATGTCAACGCTATATATTGTCACCCTGCTTATTTTGAAAAGTACTGGTTCAATATTTTGTATAATGTACCCAAATAGGGATTTATCTTGTGTTTTCTCATCATTAGGCTACTGATATAGGTTAATTTATACAGATATTTATCTGAGTTAGTGGTGCAATTGATAAAGAATCCACCTGCCAATGCAGGAGATGCAAGAGACAAAGGTTCAATCCCTGGGTTGTGTAGATCCCAGAAGAAAGAAATGGCAACTCACTCAAATATTTTTGCCTGGAAACTTTTATAGAGACAGAAACTTGGCAGGCTACAATCCATGAGGCTGTAAAGAGTTGAACACGACCAAGCATGCACTTTAAACACAACAATTTGAGTTAGAAAATGAGCAATGTTGAACAACGTGTTATTTGAAAATACAAAATTAGGGAGAGCACCAGTTTTGAGCTCCCTCTGTCATATAGCAAATCCCTACCTGCTGTTTAGTTTACAGGGCTTCCCTGGTGACTCAGATGGTAAAAAATCTGCCTGCAATGCAGGAGATCTGGGTTCAATTCCTGGGTAGGGAAGATACCCTGGAGAAAGGAATAGAAACTTACTCCAATATTCTTGCCTGGAGAATTCCATGGAAATTGCTGGCAGGCTATAGTTCCTGGGGTTACAAAGAGTCAGACACGACTCAATGACTTCCACACCACATCACATTTATTTTGCATATGGTAATGTATATATTTCTGCACTACTCTCTCAATTTGTCTTATGCTTTTTTTCCCCCTACTGTGTCTACACGTTTGTTTTGTATTTCTGCATCTCCATTTCTATTTTGCTAAGTTGCTTCAGTTGTGTCTGACTTGGTGTGACCCTATGGACTATAGTTTGCCAGGCTACACTGTCCATGTCATTCTCCAGACAAGAATACTGGGTGGGTTGCCATGCCCTCCTCCATGGGATATCTTTCTGACCCATGGATCAAACCTGCATCTCTTACATATCCTGTATTGGCAGATAGGCTCTTTACTACTAGTGCCACCTGGGCATCTCCATTGCTGCCCTGCAAATATGTTCATCAGCACCAACTTTCTCGATTCCATATATATGTGTTAATACACAATATTTATTTATCTCTTTCTGACTTCACTCTTTATAATAGGCTCTAGCTTCATCCACCTCATTCAAACTGACTCAAATGTGTTCCTTTTTATTGCTTAGTAATATTTCATTGTATATATGCACCACATCTTCTTCATCCATTCCTCTGTTGATGGACACAGGTTACTTCCATGTCTTGAATACTGTAAAACGCTCTGCAATGAACACTGGGGTGCATGGATCCTTTCAGACCATGTTTTTCTCCAGTTATATGTCCAAGAATGTGATTGCAGGGTCATATGGTAAAGTTATTTTTAGCTTTTTAAGGAAACTCTATAATGCTGTCCATAGTGACTATACCAATTTACATTCCCACCAACAATGTAAGAGGGTTCCCTTCTCTCCAAAACCTCTCCATCATTTATTGTTTGTGAATTATGAGAGTTGCAGGAAAAGTTTTTGACAAAATTCAGCACCCATTTATGATTTTTAAAAAACTTCATCAGAAAATGTGTATAAATGAAACATTTGTTGTTTTTCAGTCACTAAGGTGTATCCAACTCTGCAACCCCATGGACTGTGTATCAATATAATAAAGATTATCTCAAATTATTGTCCATTTTTAAAAAATTTAAACTTTTTTCCAGTTTTATTGTGATATAATTGACATATAAGATTGTTTAATCTTAAATTGTGCAGCACAATGATTTGATACATGTGTATGTTGTTACAAAATAATTGCCATAATTAGGTTAGAATTTCTTGTTATTTCTTCCTTGACCTACTGATTATCTAGGAATGTGTGATTTAATTTCCACATGTTGTAAATATTTATGGGTAAATGGCTTCTAACTTTATTCCATCATGGTTAGGAAAAATCCTTTTTTAAATGCTTCTGTTTTTATACACTTACTAATACATATTTTATAGGTTAAAATATGGTCTATCTTGTACAAAGATTCATGTGTGTTTGAGCAGGATATGCCTTCTACTGATATTATGTAGAATGTTCTACGGATGTCTGTTGGATTTAGTTGAAATACTGTGCTGTTCAAGTTTCCTATTTCTTTTTTCATCTTCTTAGTCATTCTACCCATTATTGAAAGTGGGAATTTAAGTCTGCAAATATTACTGTTTTATTTGTGTCATAAATTTTGTCAGTTTTGCTGTGTGGTTTGAATTCTATTGTTAGATGTATATCAGTTTAAAAGTATGTCTTCTTGATGAATTGGCGTTTTCATTACTATAAAAAGTATTTATTTTTAGTAATATATTTCTTTAAATCTATATTTGTCTAATAATTATATAGCTCCTCCATTATTTGGATAATGTTTACTAAGATATGTATTTTTATCATTTAACTTATAATCTGTTTATGTCTTTGTTTCTCAAGTGTTTCCCTTTTATTTATTTGTTTATTTATTTATTTTTTGACTATGCTGGGTCTCCGTTGCTGATTGTGAACTTTCTCTAGTGATGGTGAGCAAGGTTTAGGTGCAAAATTTTCTCAGTGTGGTGGCTTCTCTTATTGGGAAGCACGGGCTCTAGGCATGCAGGCTTCAGTAGTTGCAGCATGTGGGCTCAGTGGTTGTGGGACACAGGCTTAGTTGCCCCTCTGCATGTGCTGTTTTCCCATTCCAGAGATGGAACTCCTGTCTCCTGAGTTGGTGCATTGGCAGGTAGATTCCAAACCAAATGGACCATCAGGAAAGTCCTAGTGTTTCCTTTTAGAAACATGCATTTAGATAATTTTTCATATCAATTTTGACAACATTGCCTTTTGATAGGATCTTTAATCCTGTATTTTTAATATTATTACTGTTACTGGAGGATTTATTTTTTAATTAATTTATTTATTTTAATTGTAGGCTAATGACGTTACAAGATTGTGGTGGTTTTTGCTATACATCGACATGAATCAACCATGGACACACATATGTTCCCCATCCAGAACCCTCCTCCAACCTCCCTCCCCATCCCATCCCCCAGAGTCATCCCAGTACACCAGCCGTGAGCACCCTGTCTCATGCACCAAACGTGGACCCAGGAACCACTTCACATATGATAATATACACGTTTCAATTCTACCCTCGCAAATCATCCCACCCTCACCTTCTCCCACAGAGTCCAAAAGACTGTTCTTTACATCTGTATCTCTTTTGCTGTCTTGCATATAGGGTCATCACTACCATCTTTCTAAAATCCATATATATGTGTTAGTATACTGTATTGGTGTTTTTCTTTCTGACTTACTTCACTCTGCATAATAGGCTCCTGTTTCATCCACCTCATTAGAACTGATTCAAATGCATCCTTTTAAATAGCTGAGTAATATTCCATTGTGTATATGTAGCACAGCTTTCTTATCCATTCATCTTCTGATGGACATCTAGGTTACTTCCATGTCCTAGCTATTGTAAACAGTGCTGCAATGAACACTGGGGTACACGTGTCTCTTTCAATTCTGTTTTCCCTGGTGTGTATGCCCAGAAGTGGGATTGCTGGGTCATATGGCAGTTCTATTTCCAGTTTTTTAAGGAATCTCCACACTGTTCTCCATACTGGCTGTACTAGTTTGCATTCCCACCAATAGTGTAAGAGGGCTCCTTTTCCTCCACACTCTCTCCAGCATTTATTGTTTGTAGACTTTTTGATGGCAGCCATTCTGACTAGCATGAGATGGTACCTCATTGTGGTTTTGATTTGCATTTCTCTGATAATGAGTGATGTTGAGCATCTTTTCATGCATTTGTTAGCCATCTGTATGTCTTCTTTGAAGAAATGTCTGTCTAGTTCTTTGGCCCATTATTACATTGGGTCTTTTGTTTTTCTGGAATTGATCTGCAGGAGCTGCTTGTATATTTTTGAGATTATTTGTCAGTTGCTTCATTTGCTATTATTTTCTCCCATTCTGAAGCCTGTCTTTTCACTTTGCTTATTTTTTCCTTCGTTGTGCAAAAGCTTTTAAGTTTAATTAGGTCCAGTTTATTTATTTTTGCTTTCATTTCCATTACTCTGGGAGGTGGGTCATAGAGAACCCTGCTGTGATTTATGTCAGAGAGTGTTTTGCTTATGTTTTCCTCTAGAAGTTTTATAGTTTCTGGTCTTACACTTATATTTTTAATCCATTTTGAGTTTATGTTTGTGTATGATGTTAGAAAGTGTTCTAGTTTAATTATTTTACAAGTGGTTGACCAGTTTTCCCAGCACCACTTGTTAAAGAGATTGTCTTTTCTCCTTTGTATATTCTCCTTTGTCAAAGATAAGGTGTCCATAGGTATGTGGATTTATCTCTGGGCTTTCTATTTTGTTCCATTGACCTATATTTCTGTCTTTGTGCCAGTACCATACTCTCTTGATGAATGCAGCTTTGTAGTATAGTCTGAAGTCAGGCAGGTTGATTCCTCCAGTTCCATTCTTCTTTATCAAGATTGCTTTGGCTATTCGAGGTTTTTTGTATTTCCATGCAAATTGTGAAATTATTTGTTCTAGTTCTGTGAAAAATACCATTCATAACTTGATAGGGATTGCATTCAATATATAGATTGTTTTGGGTAATATACTCTTTTTCACTATATTGATTCTTCCAATCCATGACTATAGTATATTTTTCCCTCTATTTTTTTTCATCTTTGATTTCTTTCTTCAGTGTTTTATAGTTTTCTATATATGTCTTTTGTTTCTTTAGGTAGATTTATTCCTAAGTATTTTCTTCTTTTCATTGCAATGGTGAATGGACTTGTTTCCTTAATTTCTCTTTTTGTTTTCTCATTGTTAGTGTACAGAAATGCAAGGGATTTCTGTGTGTTAATTTTATATCCTGCAGCTCTACTATATCCATTGATTAGCTCTAGTAATTTTCTGGTGGAGTCTTTAGAGTTTTCTATGTAGAGAACCATGTCATCTGCAAACAGTGAGAGTTTTACTGCTTCCTTTCCAATCTGGATTCCTTTTATTTCTTTTTCTTCTCTGATTGCTGTGGCCAAAACTTCCAAAACTATGTTGAATAGTAGTGGTGAGAGTGGGAACTCTTGTCTTATTTCTGACTTTAGGGGAAATGCTTTCAATTTTTCACCATTGAAGATAATGTTTGCTGTGGGTTTTTCATATATGGCTTTTATTATGTTGAGGTATGCTCCTTCTATTCTTGCTTTCTGGAGGTTTATTTTTTTAAATCATAAATCGATGTTGAATTTTGTCAAAGGCTTTCTCTGCATCTGTTGAGATAATCATATGGTTTTTATCTTTCAATTTGTTAATGTGATGTATCATATTGATTGACTTGTGAATATTAAATGACCCAGGGGGATAGAATGGGGAAGGAAGAGGGAGAGGGATTCAGGATGGGGAACACATGTACACCCATGGCTGATTCATGTCAGTGTATGACAAAAACCCCTAAAATATTGTAAGGTAATTAGCATCCAATTAAAATAAATTAATTAAAAAATAAATAAATGATCCTTGCATCCTTGGGATAAAGCCCACTTGGTAATGATGTATGATCTTTTCACTATGTTGTTGAATTCTGTTTGCTAGAATTTTGTTAAGGATTTTTGCATACATGTTCATCAGTGATATTGGCCTGTAGTTTTCTTTTTCTGTGGCATCTCTGTCTGGTTTTGGTATTAGGGTGATAGTGGCCTCATAGAATGAATTTGGAAGTTTACCTTCCTCTGCATTTTTTGAAAGAGTTTAAGTAGGATAGGTGTTAGCTTTTCTCTAAATTTTTGGTAGAATTCACCTGTGAAACTCTCTGGTCCTGGACTTTTGTTTACTGGAAGATTTCTGATTACAGTTTTGATTTCCATGCTTGTGATGGATCTGTTAAGATTTTCTATTTCTTCCTGGTTCAGTTTTGGAAAGTTATACTTCTCTAAGAATTTGTCCATTTCTTCCAAGTTGTCCATTTTATTGGCATATAGTTGCCGATAGTAGTCCCTTATGATCCTTTATATTTCTGTGTTGTTTGTTGTGATTTCTCCATTTTTATTTCTGATTTTGTTGATTTGATTCTTCTCCTTTTTTCCTTGATGAGTCTGGATAATAGTTTGTCTATTTTATTTATCTTCTTAAAGAACCAGCTTTTAGCTTTGTTGATTTTTTCTATGGTATCCTTTGTTTCTTTTTCATTTATTTCTGCCCTAATTTTTAAGATTTTTTTTCCTTCTACTAACCGTGGAGTTCTTCATTTTTTTTCCTTTTCTAGTTGCTTTAGATGTAGAGTTAGGTGATTTATTTGACTTTTCTCTTGTTTCTTGAGGTAACCTTGTATTTCTATGAACCTTCCCCTAAGCACTGCTTTTACTGAGTCTGATAGGTTTGGGGTTGTTGTGTTTTCATTTTCATTCATTTCTATGCATAATTTTATTTCTTTTTTTATTTCTTCTGTGATTTGTTGGTTATTCAGAAGAGTGTTGTTTAGCCTCCATATGTTTGTATTTTTAATAATTGGGTTTTTTTCCCCTGTAGTTGACATTTAATCTTACCACATTGTGGTCAGAAAAGATGCTTGGAATGATTTCTTTTTTTTTTTTTTTAATTCACCAAGGCTAGATTTGTGGCCCAGGATATGATCTATCCTGGGGAAAGTTCCGTGTGCCCTGGAGAAAAAGGTGAAATTCATTGTTTGGGGTGAAATGTCCTATAGATATCAGTTAGGTCTAACTGGTCCATTGTATCATTTAAAGTTTGTGTTACCTTGCTAACTTTCTGTTTATTTGATCTATCCATAGATGTGAGTGGGGTATTAAATTCTCCCACTATTATTGTTTTACTGTTAATTTCCCCTTTCATACTTGTTAGCATTTGCCTTACATATTGTGGTGTTCCTATGTTGTGTGTGTATATATTTATAATTGTTATATTTTCTTATTTGATTGACCCTTGGATCATTATAGTGTTCTTCTTTGTCTCTTTTCACAGCCTTTATTTCAAAGTCTATTTTATCTCATATGAGTATTGCTACTCCTGCTTTCTTTTGGTCTTCATTTGCGTGAAATACATTTTTCCAGCCTTTCACTTTCAGTCTGTATGTGTCCCTTATTTTGAGATGGTCTCTTGTAGACAGCATATATAGGGGTCTTGTTTTTGTATCCATTCAGCCAGTCTTTGTCTTTTGGCTAGGCCATTCAATTCATTTACATTTAAGGTAATTATTGATAAGTATGATTCCATTGCCATTTACTTTGTTGTTTTGGGTTTGAGTTTATACACCTTTTTTGTGTTTTCTGAGAAGATCCTTAGGCATTTGTTGAAGAGCTGGTTTGGTGGTGCTGAATTCTCTCAGCTTTTGCTTGTCTGTAAAGCTTTTGATTTCTCCTTCATATTTCAATGAGATCCTTGCTGGGTACAGTAATCTGGGTTGTAGGTTTTTCTCTTTCATCACTTTAAGTATTATCCTGCCATTCCCTTCCAGCCTGAAGAGTTTTTATTGAAAGATCAGTTGTTATCCTTATGGGAATCCCCTTGTGTGTTATTTGTTGTTTTTCCCTTGCTGTTTTTAATATTTGTTCTTTGTGTTTGATCTTTGTTAATTTGATTAATATGTGTCTATGGATGTTTCACCTTGGGTTTATTCTGTTTGGGACTCTCTGGGTTTCTTGAACTTGGGTGGCTATTTCCTTCCCCATTTTAGGGAAGTTTTCAACTATTATCTCCTCAAGTATTTTCTCATGGCCTTTCGTTTTGTCTTCTTCTACTAGGACTCTTATGATTAAATTTGGGGGCATTTCACATTGTCCCAGAGGTCTCTGAGGTTTTCCTTATTTCTTTTAATTATTTTTTTTTCTTTTTTCCTCTCTGCTTCATATAGTTCCACCATTCTATCTTCCACCTCTCTTATCCTATCTCCTGCCTCAGTTGTTCTACTGTTTTTTCCCTCCAGAGTGCTTTTGATCTCAGTTATTTCATTATTCATTATTGATTGACTCTTTTTTTAATTTCTTCTAGGTCCTTGTTAAACATTTATTACATCTTCTCAATCCTTGTTTCCAGACTATTTATCTGTAACTCCATTTTGTTTTCAAGATTTTGGATCATTTTTACTATCATTATTCTGAATTCTTTTCCAGGTAGACTCCCCATCTCCTCCTCCTTTGTTTGGTTTGGTGGACATTTATCATGGTCTTTTACCTGCTGAATATGTCTCTGCCTTTTCATCTTGTTTAGATTGCTGTGTTTGGGGTGGCCTTTCTGTATACTGGAAGTTTATGGTCCCTCTTTATTGTGGAGGTTTCTCCCTGTGGGTGGGGTTGGACGAGTGGCTTGTCAAGGTTTCCCGGTTAGGGAAGCTTGTGTTGGTGTTCCGGTGGGGGGAGCTGGATCTCCTCTCTCTGGAGTGCAATGAAGTGTCCAGTAGCGAGTTTTGAGTTGTCTGTGGGTTTGGTGTGACTTTGAACAGCCTGTATGTTAATGCTCAGGTCTATGTTCCTGCATTGCTGGAGAATTAGTGTGGTATGTCTTGCTCTGGAACTTGTTGGCTCTTGGGTATAGCTTGGATTTAGTGTAGGTATGGAGGCTTTTGGATGAGCTCTTGATTGATGTTCCCTGGAGTCAGGAGTTTTCCGGTGTTCTCAAGTTTTGGATTTAAGCCTCCTGCCTGTGGTTTTCAGTCTTATTCTTACAGTAGCCTCAAGATTTCTCCATCTATACAGCACCTATGATAAAATATCTAGGTTAATGGAGAAAGGAGTCTCCTCAATGAGGGACACCCAGAGAGGTTCCCAGAGTTACATGGAGAAGAGAAGAGGAAAGAAGGAGATAGAGTTTTACCAGGAGGAGAAGAGGGGGAATCAAAAAGGGGGAGAGCAATCTAGCTGGTAATCAATTCCCTATGTGTTCTCCACGTCCTGGAACACCCAGAGAGGTTCACAGAGTTATAGAGAAGAGAAGAGGGAGGAAGGAGATAGAGGTGATCAGGAGGAGAAGAGGGGCAGTCAAAAGGAGAGAGACAGATCTAGTCTGTAATCAGTTCCCTAAGTGTTCTCCACAGCCCGGAATACCCAAAGAGATTCACAGAGTTGGGTAGAGAAGAGAAGGGAGGGGGAGGAGATAGAGGTGACTTGGGGGGGAAAAAGGAGAGTCAAAAGGGGGAGAGGGCAGTCAAGCCAGTAATCACACTCCTGAGTAAAAACGGGTACTGAAGATTGGATTCTCATAGGTATAAAATTGATAACAAATACCCAAAAGTGAACATTAAAAATCTAGAGTAGAGGTTAGACACTCAAAAATGCAATATAAAAAAACAAAACAAAACAAAATCACAAAAATTATAAAAATATATAAGAAAATTGCTTTAAAAATAGCATCTTTTTTGCAAGGTAACAGTAGGTTATAAAAATGAAAACTAAAGAAGTAATAAAGGACTTAAAAATTTTAAAAAGTTAAATGATAATAGTAAAATATATCTAGGAATTTCTCTGGAGCTGTTGAGGGTAGTGTGGGGTCAGTTCAGTTTCAGATAGTTCCTTGTTCCAGCTTATACTTCTTCTCAAGGTCTATAGGCCCCTTCCAATGTAGTCTGTGCTAACTACAGGGTTTCAATCTGTTGCACCTGCCACTTCCAAAGCGGTTCCTTCTGTTTATTTTGGCTTCTTCTGTTTGCAAGTTTCTTTAGTGTCTGATTTCAACCCTGACACAAGGAGGCAGAGGTGGTCACTTATTTAGGCTCACTTGTTCAGTCGTGCTGTGGGGAGGGAGAATCACTGCAAACAGTCACTGGCATGTGTGGGGAGTGCTCGCAGTGTTTGGGCCACATTGGGACTGCCCCTGCTCATTGCGTGTGTGCTTTCCCGGTCTACACTGCTCAAGCTCCAGGTTTCTCAGCAGGGGAACTGTCTAAAGCGGGCCCTAGGTTGTGTGCACTTCTCAGTTTTAAGCCACTCAGGTTAAGGTTCTCAGGTACTCCACAAAGGCACAGACTCAATTGGGCCTATGTTTTGTGCGGTTCCCAGGTCCGAGCAGCTCAGGCGACCAGGTGCTTGGTGAGTGCACTCTCCCCAGATGGGTGGTGCATCTTATCACCTCCCCTGTCCCAGCCTCTAGGTTTCCTGTGTGTGCAGCGGGAGCACTGTCCCAGGTGTGTTGTGTGTCTTCTCTGGGGGGTTAATCTCTGGCTGCCACCCTCCTGGTGGATGTCAACCGCCCAGGATCCCAGGAAGACTTGGTTAGCAACTGGGAGCCAGCTCGCACTTTGGTAGAGGATGCCATCCCTGGGGCCGAGATTGCCCCCTCACCTTCCAGCTCTGGCTGTTACCCACCTGCCTCTCTGCCTCTGGCGGGGGATAAGCCAATCAGCAGCTGGCTAGTTCTCTGGTATTCGCTCAGTCCTTTGATCTGTGAGTGGGCCCAGCAGTGCCTTAGATTAGAGCTTTTCATGGGAAAGTTCTCTCTCTCTCTTTATTTATTTCTTTTTTCTCTCTCTGGCTATCCCACAGTTTGGGTTGCTGTCTCATGTTAGCTCCCTCAGATTGTCCCATTCAGGGCCCTCAGGGCGTTCAGGCCCAGTCCTTACCCTAAGTAGTGCAGCCTGCCCTCCCTATTCAGCCCCTGCTTGCTGGTGGCCGACGTGAGCATCTGGGCTACGTCTCTACTGAGAGTTACGGTTAGGCACATAATCTGTGGGTTTTATATATTTATTTTATCCTCCCAGTTATGTTGACCTCTGAGATCCCAAAACTCCCCACAGACCCGCTGGTGAGAGGGTTTCCTGGTGTTTGGAAACTTCTCTTTCATGACTCCCTCCCCAGGACAGGTCTCCATTCCTAACTCTTTTATCTCTCTTTTTATCTTTTATATTGTGTCCTACCTCCTTTCAAAGAAAACAGACTGCCTTTCTGGGTGCCTGGTGTCCTCCATCAGTGTTCAGAAGTTGTTTTGTGGAATTTACTCAGCGTTCAAATGATCTTTTGATGAATCTGTTGGGGAGAAGGTGGTCTCCCCATTCTATTCCTCTGCCATCTTAAGAGAGCCCTACAGGAGGATTTGTATCTTCCACTTTACTACTTGTTTTTGGTAGGTCTTAACTCTTTTTTGTTCCACACTTAGGCATCATTGCTTCCTTATGTATTTTCTGTTGTATACTTTCCAACCCCTGCTGTTTCTTTAGCTGATTTTTCTTTCAGCATTTTGAATATTTCATCTACTGCACTCTGGACTCATGATTTCTGATTATAAATCTACTCAATAATTAAATTATCTCTTGTATCAATATCCTTATCCATGCCACTTTCCCCCAGCTTTAAACATTCTATGTCTATGTCTTTTGAAATTTGACTATGCTATCTTGGTGTGGGTCTCTAAGTTCATCCTATTTGTATTTTTTCTGACTTTTCCACATGTAATGTTTTTCACTATATTTGGGAATTTTTAAACTATTATTTCTCTAAATATTCTTTCTGCTACTTTATCTACTCTCATTCAAGGAATCCTATTATATATTATAATGTCCCAAAGATGTCTAAAGCTCTGTTCAATTTTCTCTATTCTTTTTTTCTTTTGTCTGTACAATATTGATCTCAGTAGTCCTTTATTCAAATTTTTTTCCCATTTAAATAGGTTGTTAAGCTCTCAAGTGAATTTCTCATTTCAGTTATTATATTTTGAAGCTCTGTGATTTTCCATTTTAAACAATACATTTTATTGTTATTTTTCTGTTGGCATATCCTTCTCACACTTTATTTCAACATGGTTTCCTTTGATTCTTTGAAATAGCTGTAATAGCTGATTTTATACCTCTATCCTTTAAGTCCAAGTTCTAAGCTTATTGTGGAAGAAACACTGTTTATTGACTGCTTGTCATTCCATACACAGGGCATATTTTCTTTTTTATTTTTGTGTATCATAATTTTTTTTAAAAAACTTGACATTTTGAATAAGCGGTGACAACTCTGGAAATTCTTCTCACTGTTGTTAATAGCATATTAAAAAGCACAGACATTACATTGCCAACAAAGGCCCATCTAGTCAAGACTATGGTTTTTCCAGTGGTCATGTATGGATGTGAGAGTTGGACTGTGAAGAAAGCTGAGCACCAAAAAATTGATGCTTTTGAACTGTGGTGTTGGAGAAGACTCTTGAGAGTCCCTTGGACTGCAAGGAGATCCAACCAGTCCATCCTAAAGGAGATCAGTCATGGGTGTTCATTGGAAGGACTGATGCTGAGGCTGAAACTCCAATACTTTGGCCACATCATGTAAAGAGTTAACTCATTTGAAAAGACCCTGATGCTGGGAGGGATTGGGGGCAGGAGGAGAAGGGGACAACAGAGGATGAGATGGCTGGATGGCATCACCGACTCTATGACATTAGTTTGAGTAAACTCTGGGAGTTGGTGATGGACAGGGAGGCCTGGTGTGCTGTGATTCATGGGGTCGCAAAGAGTCGGACACGACTGAGTGACTGAACTGAACTGTTTGTTTATTTAGTGACTTCCCTGAACTAAATCCATAAAGCCTGTATTATTAATCATCTGTGGCTACTGTGTTTTCTGTCATTTATCTAAGTCTTCAATTAATGACTGGACAGAAATTTTCTTAAATGACTTGAACCATTAGGTTTCCCAATCTTTTCCAAGGGGCTCTGTGTAGGGGTTGGGACACAGCTTTATTCTTCAACTATTTACAACTCTACTTTAGTCTTTCACTTACAGATTGTGTGGAACATCAGGCAAGAGTGGTTAAAGCCACAGGTGAGAGATTAAGACATTCAAAGTCATTTTTGAACCTGCATACAACTCTGCACATGAATATGTATTTCTAGGTCACTAATAATATGTCGGTCCTAAAGTGTCTTATAGACACCTGTGTCTCAGGTTTTTGTGGAGTTGAAGACTCTTGAGAATACCTTGGATGGCAAGTAGACCAATCCAGTTGATCCTAAATAAAATCAACTCTGAAAATACACTGGAAGGACTGATGCTAAAACTGAAGCTCCAATATTTTGGCCACCTGATGTGAAGAGCCAACTTATTGGGAAAGACCCTCATGCTGGGAAAGATTGAAGGGAAAAGGAGAAAGGGGAAACAAAGGATGAGATGGTTAGATAGCATCACCACCTCAACGGACATGAATTTGTCCAACCTCTGGGAGATACTGAAGGACAGGGAAGCCTTCATGTTGCAGTCCATGGGATCACAAATAGTCAAACAGTACTTAACAATTAAATATACCATATCAGCTATTCACAATGTTAAACAAATGCTGTTTATCATTTCTGGCAAAAACACAGAATAATGGTATCCTTACTGAGCAAGTTCTTAGTCACATCAAATAAAAACAAGCCTTATGGATGCATATTTTCCAGGGAACTCTCCAGTAAAAGAGTAACAAGTGCCTAGGAATGGAGTTTGGAGAGAAGTTCAAAACCCATTCTTCCCTTGTCCAATGGCTGTTAGGACACTGATTTTCACAGTTAAAGTGGTTGCAGAGTTGATAGATTTCAAAATTGCTGTAGGGTTCAGGAGGGGGAAATGGGAATAGGGCAAATTAAAATGACCCAAAATTACTGTTATTATAGAAATTATTTCATTTTTTTTAATACCCAGTCCTTCAATTTTTGGAAGCCTTTGGTTGATTTCCAGAGTTCTGAAAAGGGTAATTTTGATACTTTTCACTGGGCTTTTATTGCTATTATGAAGGAGCAAATTTTCAGAGGTCTGTAGTTACAGAATATTTTTCCTCTCCTTCACTTTTGATGGATGAGTTAGCTGCATGTGGAATTATAGATCCATGATTTTTCTTCCTTTGACACTTCAAATATCTTCATTTCTTGTGCAAATTGTTTCCAAAGACAAGTGCATTATAATTCTTACCTTTATTCTTCTATAAGTAAAGTTTGTTTTCTCAGGATTCCATTAGAATCAATTTTTTTGTCTTTAGTTTCCTGCAGCTTGAGTGTGAAAGGTATATATGTCCTTTTCTTTTGTTTTGCTGTTTATATTCTTTGGTTTTCTATTTCTATTATCTTCTTTAGTTTTCTATGTTCTTCCTTTTGGTTTGCTGTTTATCTTGGTTTGATGTTTGTCAGGGATTTTGGACATTCTTGGTCATTATTGCTTCAAATCTTTACTCTGTCCCATTCTTTCTTTCTTCTCCTGCTCTTCCAACAATAAGTATGTTTTATCTTTTGGTATTGCCACAGAGTTCTTGAATGTTCTCTTATTCCTATTTCATCTCACTCTTTATCCTGCTTCCATTTCAGCTGGGAAGCTATTATTCACCTAACTTGAGTCATCTGATTCTTTCGTCAACCATATCAAGTCAAGTAAACAATTCAATTCACTGTTCATTTCTTTTCCTCTTTTTTAAAAAAGAAATTTCTCATATTTCATTTTGGTCATTTGAGATTTCATCTCTGTTTTACCTATCTGTAGTTGCATATTGTCTATTTTCTTTCATTTTTCTCTTAATGTATTAATTATAGTTATGTTAAATTCCCTCCCTGATAATTCCAACATCAGTGTCATATCTTAGTCTTCTGATGATTATTTTGTCTCTCTAGTCTGTTTTTTTCTTACTGTTTTTCATAGAATTTTGCTGTTTTTCTTGAAAGTTGTACATTCTATACCTGCCAATAGGAACTGAGATAAATAGAACTTTAAAGACTTTATGTTAATCCAGCTAGGAGTTGGACTGTGTCTGTTATTTGTGGTAGCTGTGGCTACCAGAGGCTTCAAATTTCATTAGTGTCCTCTTGCCCCTTTCCCTTTCAGCTTTGGTATTCTGTATGAGCTACAATTTAGAAATAGTTTGTGTCTTGCTCTGGTTTCACCTCTAATCCACTTTATAACACTGAAACCATTTTGATGTGATGATAGGTCTGAAGGATATGGGATATTATACAACATTCCAAGTTAATCTCAATTTTTTAATTTATATGCATCTTCAGCCTGTGATATTTACATTGTTTTGTAAGGGGACGGCAAAGGATGAGATGGTTGGATGGTATCACTGACTCAATGGACGTGAGTTTGAGTAAACTCTGGGAGTTGGTGATGGACGAGAGGCCTGGCATGCTGCAGTCCATGGGGTCGCAGAGTCAGACACGACTGGGCAACTGAACTGATCTGTCCTCCTTTCAGTTGTGAGAGTGAGAGACTTCCACCCCTTTCCTCCAACCAGTTCCCTATTCCATTCAGTATCTGAAGCTTTCAAAATACTTTATCTTAAATCACTGTATCCCTCTGAGCTTACACTCCTTAGATGAGATAGGAAGGGTCCTATCCAGATCTGTGGGGAAAAGTCCTCTCCAGATCCTTGGGTCAGGGTTTACAAATTATACTCTGGCAAAATTTATCCTCCAAAACTGATTTGTTTGTTTTGTTGCTTTGAGAGAAGGCTCTGGATGGTTTTTACAATGGCTACTCTTTTTTATCTCCTGCTGGGGCCACCAGGGTCCAGGCTAAGCATTAGAGCCTGAGAGGGTTTCTGGAGGGAAAGTCCATGAAATTATAAGGTCTTCCTAAGACTTTGTCACTCAGGAGGCTCCCACCCTCATCTTAGTCTACACTCAATTCATCAAATCATCATTTAACACTTCTACTCATTTAGGATTCTATCACTTTCTGCTCCTGGTAAGAAGATCTTGGTTGATATATGTCTGTGAATGTGTCTGTTTCTCCATAGTTTAGATTACAGACTTGCTCTGTGACCTCAATTCTCTGCAGAATATCCAAGGTAAGTAATTGATTTTCAATTTGTCCACTGATTTCTTTTTACAAAATAGAGGTGACAACCCTCAAACTATTTCCATGCCAGAACTGAAATCAAGAGTGTGGCATGTGGATGTTTAGGAAGAGAAACACCGAGGTGAAACACCCTTCTCATTGCCCCATGTCAGGGATATGTCATGACCACGTAATATTTACTGGTGTTGCTGAAGTTGCTCATTTGATTTAAATGGTACCTGCCAGATTTTTTTCCCTATAAAATTACTGGTTTTTCTCTTCTATTATTTACTTATTGGAAGCAATTCTCTGAGTCTATCTCATAACTAATAGAAGGAGTCAATTACCAAGGAATAAATTTATGTTAAAACCACCACAATAATTAAAAATGTTTTGGAAAAGATACTTTATCTTGTTTCATTGTAATGTTACAAAAACTAATTTTAGTACTCAGTGAATCTTGTTTGCAGTAATTATTATTATCATGTAAGATGATGGTCCACTTTATTCATTTCTGTGTTTATTTCAAATTATTCTGTAAACACTTATTTATATCAGTATGGGCTTATTGATTTTTCCAAATTTATTTAAATATAATTAATATATAATGTTGTGTAACTTCAAAGTGTATAACATATTGATCTGATACAGCTATATATTGCAAAATGATTATCACAATAACATTAGCTACAATCTGCATCACATCAGTTACTTAATATTTCTTTTTTGAATTGTGCTGATAATACTCAGAATTTACATTGGACCCAGATCATGGCATCTGATCCCATCACTTCATGGCAAATAGATGGGGAAACAGTGCCTGATTTTATTTTGGGGGGCTCCAAAATCACTGCAGATGGTGATTGCAGCCATGAAATTGAAAGACGCTTACTTCTTGGAAGGAAAGTTATGACCAACCTAGACAACATATTCAAAAGCAGAGTCATTACGTTGCCCACAAAGGTCTGTCTAGAAAAGGCTATGATTTTTCCAGTGGTCATGTATGGATGTGAGAGTTGGACTGTGAAGAAAGCTGAGCACCGAAGAATTGATGCTTTTGAACTGTGGTGTTGGAGAAGACTCTTGAGAGTCCCTTGGACTGCAAGGAGATCCAACCAGTCCATCCTAAAGGAGATCAGTCATGGGTGTTCACTGGAAAGACTGATGCTGAAACTGAAACTCCAATAGTTTGGCCACCTCATGCGAAGAGTTGACTCATTGGAAAAGACCCTGCTGCTGGGAGGGATTGGGGGCAGGAGGAGAAGGGGACGACAGAGGATGAGATGGCTGGGTGGCATCACTGACTCTATGGACATTAGTTTGAGTAAACTCTGGGAGTTGGTGATGGACAGGGAGGCCTGGTGTGCTGCGATTCATGGGGTCACAAAGAGTTGGACACGACTGAGCGGCTGAACTGACTGACTGACTGACAGGTCTCCTGCATTGCAGGCAGATTCTTTGTTGTCCGAGGCATCAGGGGTATAATATAACAATTTTTAAATTTAATTTTAATTTTTAATGTAGTTGCTCTGGATTGTTTTTGTATTTTTTTCTGTCTTAACCATAAATTCAAACAATTTCTTCAAGAAGTTCCACGTTGTTTTTGTTGTTCCTGCTGGAGAATTGTATTTCAAAATTAGTTGTATTTGTTAATACTGGAGTGTCACTCCTTGTAGGCCTTTTCAGCTAACTGAGAGCTAAGAATATATGTATGTACTCATTGTACACCCACATTTATGTGTTTATTTTTGTATCTGTTTTGTTGAGTCTTTGTAAATATATATATATATATTAAAATATGGGATTCATTCTAACCTTCCCTGTTGGTTATTGATACCTATTTATTTCTTTTCTTCCTTTTTAACTGAAGTATAGTTGATTTAAAATATTATATTAGCTTCATAAGTGCAGAATTGTGATTTAATATTGTAGTAGATTATATTACATATAACATTAGTGTGAAATATTGGCTATATTCCCTGTGCTGTATGTTACATTCTTCCATCATATTTATTTTATAGCTAGTAGTTCATACTGCTTAATCCCCTTCCCCTTTCTTGTCCCTCCTTCCACCCTCTCATCACTGTTAATAATTGGTTTGTTCTTTGTATCTCTGAGTCTGTTTCTATTTTATTATATTTGTTTATTTGGTTATTCCACATATGAGTGAAAACCTATAGTACTTGTCTCCTTTGTTTCATTTATTTCACTAAGCATAATTCCCTCCAGATCCATCTATATTTTCACAAATGGCATAAGTTCATTCTTTTTTATGGCTGGGTAGTGTTCTTGCCTGGAGAATCCCAGGGACAGCGGAGCCTGTTGGGGTCTATGGGGTCACATAGAGTCGGACACGACTGAGGTGACTTAGCAGCAGCAGCTGCAGTGTGTGTATATATACACACATACATTTCACCCATTCCGTACCTGTCCATCTGTTGATGAACACTTAGATTGGCCCCATACCTTGGCTACTGTAAACGGCACTGCTTTGAACATTGGGATGCATGTGCTTTTTCTAATTAGTGCTTTTATTTTATTTGTATATATTTGTATATATACTCAGAAATGGAATTTTTGGATTATAACTTCTTTCTTTGACCTGGGGTATCTTTTTTTTGGTGGGATCCAACATTCTCTTGTTGATGGTTGTTGAGCAGCGAGTTGCAATTTTGGTGTTCTTGCAGGTGAAGATGAGCCTGTTCTACTCTGCCATCTTGAATATTCTTTTTCAGGGACAAAATTTTCCCTGAGCATGAAATTCTTAACTATTCTATTTTCCTTTACATATACACAGATTGATCTAAATCCATCTTTCTTTATCTTGTGCTGGTGTTTAGATCTCAGCCACTATGACTTGGGTTAGGATAATTGGTTTCTGGAAAAAGTGATAGAAAATATTGGTCTTCATCTTCTATGTTTATAGACATGAAAGTAAAAACAGATTGGAATTTGGCAATGAGTAAGCCAGGAGCTTAGTGAAATGAACACATTACAACAATCTTAAAATACGTGAGCAAAAGAATTAGGGCTATTTGGTCTCTTCTAATGTATGCTTGTGGTGACCTCCTTGGTTTGCCCCTTTGTCTCCCAGAAATACTTTTGGGGTAGGACTGAGATATAGATGCCAATACATGCACATTATTGTGACACCTACTTCATAAGATGTTAAACAGAGCTTCTGGTAAACTGTGATCTTAAGTACACTAACTATATTGATTTCCTTTCTAGGGACAGAACCGAAAACTGTCATCTGGGGGGCTGAACCCTGAAGAAGATGTTGTGGAGCCTTAGTGCCCTCATGGTATGCATGCCCTCAAACTTCTCATGACAGAAAACTGACCCACAAGCTTTCCCACAAAAGAAAGCTTCCTTTCTAGACTATTTTTACTATTTATTTTTATTTGTAGTCTACCCTGTAGACCAAGTTTCCTTGTAAACTATTTTTACTTCATTGCCTTGAAAAAGAACTAAATATGTCCTGGCACAAAACCATGAGTTCTGTCTACCTCTTCCGGTTTTCATGTGCTCTTTTTGACTTCAGTGCTCTGAGATGCTCTATGGAAGTGGCAGTGGCCTCAGCAAGCACAGTCTGTAATAAATGGCCTCACTTATACCCTGATGTGGGTAGTACAGGGCCAGCAGGAATGTCATGAACAGGACTGCTGGAGCACGTATAGAGCTATTCGGGGCGCAGGGGTTTGAGTTTCATTCTCCATGATAGGCTACTGTTTTCTAGATGCCTCTTTATGTGAAAGGAGAAGGCAGGCTGCTGAGGACATGCTATATGATTTATACTACAAAGCAGAATTTTAAGAATATGAATAGTATTCAAAAGAATATGTGCCTCTGGTGAAAACAAGGTAGTTGGTAGATGATAGCATGTCAGAGGTGAGGAGAATAAGACAGGAAACTGCTGTATGAACCGGGAAAGGTCTGCATGGATGCTGCATGTATTTTGGGGGTAACCAAGCAGTCCTCTTTGTGCCTACAGAAATCAGGGTTAAGAAGGAGGAGAGATATGATCAAGCTTTCTTCCTCCGCCTGCCCTTCCATCTGCCTTACTCCTAGGCCCTCGTTTTTTAACTTTTTATTTCTGTGACAGCTTTCTGATAGGTAATTCACATAACATGATATGTACCCACTTAACATGTCCAATTCACTGTGTTTTAGTATATTCACAGAAGTGTGCAATCATCACAATAAATTTAGAATAAAACTTAAAGCAAACATAGAACATTTACAACCAAGGAAACGCTGTACCCTTTGTCTTTTACCCCTTAGTCCCCATTCTTCTCAGCCCTAAGCAACTACTGATTTAATTTCTATCTCCAGGGATTTCTTATTCTGAACATTTTATATAAATGGATTAATAAAGTACATGAGCTTCTGTGACTACTTCCTTCCACTAATCAAAATGTTTTCAAAGTCCATTCATGTAACATGCATCAGTACTTCACCACTTTTTTATGGCTACATAATATTCCATTGCATGTGCATACCACATTTATCTACTCATCTAATTGATGGACACTTGGGTTATTTCTACCTTTTGGCTATTATGAATAATACTGGTGTAAACATTTGTGTATGTTTTTCTGTGGTATATGTTTTCATTTCTCTTGGGTATATTTGTAAGAGTGGAATTTCTGAGTCAAATGATTACTTTATGTTTAACTTTTTGAGGAACTTTCAAACTATCTTCCAAAGTGGCTGCACCATTTTATATCCCACCAGTAATGTATGAGGATACTGTCTTCTTCACATTTTCCTCAACAGTTGTTATTATCTAACCTCACACTTTCCTATGTGAAATCTATCCTCTTCTGCCTTTGCTTATTTTTTATCTACTTACTCTATCCCCACCTCCACTTTTCTCAGCATGTCTGCAGTTTTTGAGATGTTGGTGCTTTTACTGCCCCCATAGCATGCTGTTTTTTTTCCTAACTTGATATCTTTGCTCATGCTATTCCCACAAGATTTTTTAACTGGACTCTAAAGATTGTGGTACAATGCACTTAACATAAATATTATTAGCCATTTTTAGTTGCATAGTTCTGTAGCACTAAGCACGTTCACATTCTTGTGTAATCATCACCAACATTCACCTCTAGAATTCTTTTCATCCTACAAAATTGAAACTCTAGACTCATTAGACAGTAACTCCTCATTTCCCCCATCCCCATTCCCTAGAAACCACCATTTTGCTTCCTGTCTCTATGAGTTTGAATACTCTAGGTACCTCATATAAATGAAATCAATAGTATGTGGCTTTTGTGACTGGTTTATTTCACAGAGCATAATGTCCCTAATGTCCTTGAGGTTCTTCCATCTTGGAATATGTTTTAAATGTTCTGTCTTTCTTAAGACTGGATAATATTGTGTTGTCTGTAAATACCACATTTTGCTTACCCATTCATCCACCAATGGACACTTGCATAGCCATCTTTTGGCTACTGTAAATAATGCTGCTATGGACATGGGTATACAGATATCTGTTCAGCACTCTGCTTTGTATACCTTTGAGTATACATGCAGAAGTGATAGCAAAGCATCATATAATTTTAATTTTAATTCCTTCATAAATCTCCACACTCTTTTCCATAGTGGTTACACCATTTCACACTTTCACCAGCAGTATGCAAGTGTTCCAATTTCTTCACATCTTTACCAACACTTGTTATTTTCTGTAATAGGTGTGAAATGGTTTCTCATTATATTTCTGGTTTGTCTTTCTCTAGTGATTAGTGATGTACGGCTGTGCTCTGGGGCCATTTGTGTATTTTCTTTAAAGAAATATCTATTCAAACTATTTTCCCATGATGTTTTGGATTTTATTGTTGTCCTATGACTCTTAAAGGATTGTTCACATAACCCTCATTGTGGAGAATTATTCAAGAAACTTTCAAAGAAGTGTTTCTTCAGCAACCCCCAATATATATATGAGTTCCATTTCTGAACTCTTATGGGATTCCCTGGTGGGAATCCTGGTAAATAATCCTCCTGCTGGTAAATAATCCTCCTGCAGTGAGGGAGACCTGGGTTTGATCCCTGTGTTGGGAAGATCCCCTGGAGAAGAGAAAGGCTATCCACTCCAGTATTCTGGCCTTGAGAATTCCATGGAGTGTATGGTCCATGAAGTCGCAAAAAGTCAGACACCACTGAGCGACTTTCATTTCATTTCACTTGCATTTCTGAGAATGCATTGGTAAGTTCAACAAAATTAGCCTAGGTACCCAATTAACACAATTGGCTATATGGTACTGTACTATAGTAGGCTTATAATACTTTTCACACTAATAATACATTAAAAAACAAACACAAAAATAAAACACTTTAATCTTACAATACGATGCCTTGAAAAGACAAAGGAAGCAAGAATACACAATGGAGAAAAGACAATCTCTTTCACAAGTGGTGCTGGGAAAACTGGTCAACCACTTGTAAAAGAGTGAAACTAGAACACTTTCTAACATCATACACAAAAATAAACTCAAAACGGATTAAAGATCTAAACGTAAGACCAGAAACTATAAAACTCCTAGAGGAAAGCATAGGCAAAACACTCTCTGATATAAATCACAGCAGGATCCTCTATGACCCACCTCCCAGAGTATTGGGAATAAACGCAAAAATAAACAAATGGTACCTAATTAAACTTAAAAGCTTTTGCACAACAAAGGAAACTATAAGCAAGGTGAAAAGACAGCCTTCAGAATGGGAGAAAATAATAGCAAATGAGGCAACTGACAATTAATCTCAAAAATATACAAGCAACTCCTGAAGCTCAACTCCAGAAAAATAAATGACCCAATCAAAAAATGGGCCAAAGAAGTAAACAGACATTTCTTCAAAGAAGACATACAGATGGCTAACAAACACATGAAAAGATGCTCAACATCACTCATTATCAGAGAAATGCAAATCTAAACCACAATGAGGAACCATTTCATGCCAGTCAGAATGGCTGCTATCCAAAAGTCTACAAGCAATGGATGCTGGAGAGTGTGTGGAGAAAAGGGAACCCTCTTACACTGTTGGAGGGAATGCAAACTAATACAGCCACTATGGAGAACAGTGTGGAGATTCCTTAAAAAGCTGGAAATAGAACTGCCATATGACCCAGCAGTCCCACTGCTTGGCATACACATGGGAGGAAACCAGAATTGAAAGAGACATGTGTACCCCAATGTTCATTGCAGCACTGTTTATAATAGCCAGGACATGGAAGCAACCTAGATGTCTATCAGCAGATGAATGGATAAGAAAGCTGTAATACATATACACGATGGAATATTACTCAACCATTAAAAAGAATGCATTTGAATCAGTTCTTATGAGGAGGATGAAACTGGAGCCAGAGTGAAGTATGCCAGAAAGAAAAACACCAATACAGTATACTAATGCATATATATGGAATTTAGAAAGATGGTAATGATAACTCCATATGCGAGACAGCAAAAGAGACACAGAACAGTCTTTTGGACTCTGTGGGAGAGGGCGAAGGTGGGATGATTTGGGAGAATGGCACTGAAACATGTATATGTCACATTTATGTGAAACGAATCGCCAATCCAGGTTCAATGCATGAGACAGGGTGCTCGGGGCTGGTGCATTGGGATCACCCACAAGGATGGGATGGGGAGAGATGTGGAAGGGGGTTCAGGATGGGGAACACATGCACACCCATGGTGGATTCATGTCAATGTATGGATAAACCACTACAATATTGCAATTAACCTCCAATTAAAATAAATAATTTTTTCCATTTATTTTTATTAGTTGCAGGCTAATTACTTTACAATATTGTAGTGCTTTTTGTCATACATTGACATGAATCAGCCATGGATTTACATGTATTCCCCATCCCGATCCCCCCTCCCACCTCCCTCTCTACAAGAAAAGTGTGGTAGTACAGTACAACACCTGGCATGCAGGGTGAGTAAAGTGGCATACATTTAGTAAACAGGCAAGAAGAGTTACTGACTGGGGAAGGAAAGGAGGTAGGAGATGGTAGGACTGAAGGATAATCAGCAATAGAAGATGGAAAGTAAGCAATTTCATTCATGTGTGATGTTGATGGAATGCACATTTGTATCTTTGAAAGTTTACAACTTGAAGGTCTATGTGTAGTGGATTTGCTGTATTCTTAACTTTTCCACCTATAACTATGGTCAACTCAGATATAATGGGAAGAAATCCATAGTGTAGAAACAGTGAAACGGAGAAGGTACTCATAATGTATAAATCAATGTGGATGATCATTTGCCACTGAAATTTCAAATGGATGATTAAAGGTCTGAGATGAGAAAATGTGAGGAAATTTCAGTCAAGAGAAATAAAACAATATGGTAGGTATGAGGAAATCTCATTCAGGAGAAATATGACAAGTATGACAGTTATGAGGAAATCTCAAACAATAGAAATATAATAAGAATGGTAGTTATGAGGAAATCTCAATCAAGAGAAATATAATAAGTATAGCATTTGTGACCAGAGAATGTGAGACTGCTATCTGGCAGGCACTTTCTTCTTTTAAAGATATTTGGAGGAAAAGATGGGAACCAAGTCTGTTCAAGTGCATTTGAATGCTCCAAGTCAGAATCTTCAGGTAGGTGCTTGGTCGGAAATCTCTCTCCAGGCTCCTATTTGTGCATATCCCAGTCCCATACCAGATCAAAGCTGACAGTAGGAAAATACAGAGAGGTTAAGACTATGAACTCAGACCAACTTTTCTGTTTGGAATGCCTCTGTAAAGTCTGGACAGTATTCCCTGAGCGCTGCAGTTCTTCTTCCAGGGTCCGTCTCTCCATAATCCAGATCTCCTTTAAGAAGTTGGGGTATGAGTGGTACAGTAGTCAGGTTTAGAGAATAAGGGGGAATTTTCCCTTACCACCTTCTTTATGCTGACACTTTTCTCCATTTAACTACACCAGACATCATCATACTTATTGATGTAGTGATCAATGTAAACATTGCTCCATCCACAAGCTGTCTGTCAGAAATAAGAGGGTAGGCTTGGGTTTCTGTTTGACTAACTTAACTTAAATTAGGAAGGAAAAACTCATATTTTAATATCTAAAAGTTGGATAAATCTGAATTTTTAAGAAGTGAATTAAAAGCATCCCCAAAACCTAAAGTGAGAAAACGTTGCATCTTAGGAAGATCTTCCATGGCCTGAGAAAAATTAGCAATTTTCCCTATATCCCAAATTACATTACAGTTTTCTCTTTTTACCTTCCTAAGCCATTTGCAGAAGGATCTTTCATACATAAAATATCCTGGTCATCCCCATGACACCTTGCCCATATGTAACAATGAAGTATGAAATGTGGTACCATTGTTCACTGCTTTGTAACAAACCATCCCAGAATAGGTAGTATTAAATAACAACTATTTTGTTATGTTCATGGATTCTTTGGTATAGTAGTGAAGACTTTTCTTTGCTTTGTAATGTCTGGGGCCTGAAACAGCAAAATGTGAATAAGTAGAGAGTGACTAAAAATATTGGGGACTGGAATAATGCAGCAGCTTCTTCATTCACACATGTGAGTACTGGTACTGGTCAGAAACAACCCAAATGCTGTGATCAGCTAGGACTATCAACAGGGGTTCTTCATGTGGTTTGGACTCTTCACAGCCTGGAAACCTAGTTAGGGATAGTACACAGTGGATTAAATTTAAGCGGTCAGATTTCCAGTGTGCAAAACAAAGTAGCATTCCTTTTGTGATCCTGAGTCAGAAGTCACAGAACATCAATGCCATACTCTGTTAGTGGAAGCACTTCCAACCCCATCCAGTTTCAAGGGGAGGGAAATTAATCTCTGCCTTTTGATGGAAGTAATACAAATTATTTTTCGGGTTCTGTTCCTTTATAGGCTATTACAAAATATTGAGCATAGTTCCCTGTGGTATATAGTAAGTCCTTGTTGTTTACCTATTTTATATATGTGTTGTGCTAATTCACTGAGTTGTGACTGACTCTTTGCAATTCCATGAACTCTACCCCATCAGGTTCTTTTGTCCATGAAGATTCTCCAGGCAAGAATACTGGTGTGGGTTGCCATCCCCTCCTCCAGGAGATCTTCCCAACCCAGGGATTGAACCCAGGTCTCCTGCATTGCAGGCAGATTCTTTACCATCTGAGCCATAATGGAAGCCCCATTTTATATATAATAGTGTGTAAACATTAATCCCAAACTTTGAATTTATAGCTCCCACTTCTTTCCCATTTGGTGACTATAAGTTTATTTTCTATGTCTGTGGGGGGCCTGTTTGTATTTTGTAAATAAGTTCATTTGTACATTATTTTTAGATTCTACATATAAGTAATATGTCTGGCTTATTTCACTTAATATTATAATCTCTAGGTCCATCTATGTTGCTGAAAATGGCATCATTTCATTCTTTCTAACAACTGAGTAAGATTCCACTCTATGCATATACATATATATTCATATATACATACATACATGAGAGTATAAGATAGAAGCACCAGACCATCTTACCTGTCTCCTGAGAAACCTGTGTGTGGGTCAAGAAACAACAGTTATAACTTGACATGGAACAACTGGTTTGTTCAAAACTGAGAAAGGATTACAACAAGGCTGTATATTATCGCCCTGGTTACTCAACTAATACGCAGAGTATATCATGAAAAATGTCAGACTGGGAAGACCCAGAGGGATGGGGTGGGGAGGGAGGTGGGAGGGGGGATCAGGATGGGGAATACATGTAAATCCATGGCTGATTCATGTCAATGTATGGCAAAAACCACTACAATATTGTAAAGTAATTAGCCTGCAACCAATAAAAATAAATGGAGAAATAAAATAAAAAGAAAAATGTCAGACTGGATGAATCAAGATAAAATCAAGATTTTCAGGAGAAATATCAACAACTTCAGATATGCAGATGATACCACTCTAATGGAAGAAACTGAAAAGGAACTAAAGAGGCTCTTGGTGAGTGGGAAAGAAGAGAGTAAAAGAGTTGGCTTGAAACTCAACTTTAAAACACTAAGATCATGGTAACAGGTCTCATCACTTCATGGCAAATAGAAGGGGAAAAGTGGAAGCAGAGACAGCATTTATTTGGGGGGGGGCTCCAAAATCACTGTGGATGGTGGCTGCACCCATGAAATTAAAAGACTTTCCTTGTAAGGAAAGTTATGACAAACCAGGACAGCATATTAGAAAGCAGAATAAAAAATAAATAAATAAATAAATAAATAAATAAATAAATAAAAAGAAAGCAGAGACATCACTTTGTTTACAAAGGTCTGTACAGTCAAATCTATGGTTTTTTCAGTAGACATGTATCGATGTAAGAGTTGGATCATAAATAAAGCTGAGTGCCAAAGAACTGATGCTTTCAAATTGTACTGCTGGAGAAGTCTCTTGAGAGTCCCTTGGACAGTAAGTAGATCAAACCAATTAGTCCTAAAGGAATTCAGTCTTGAATATTCTTTGTAAGGACTGTTGCTGAAGCTGAAGCTCCAATACTTTGGCCACCTGATGTGAGGATCTGGTTCATCGTAAAAGATGCTGATGTTGGGAAAGATTGAAGACATAAGAAGGAGGAGGCAGAGGATGAGATGGTTACACTGACTCAGTGCACATGAATTTGAGCAAACTTGGGGAGATAGTGAAGGACAGGAAAGCCTGGAATACTGCAGTCCATAATGTTATAAACAGTCAGATACAACTTAGTGACTGAACAACAACAATATACACACATACATACACATATGCCACATATTCTTTATCCATTCATCTGTTGATGGTTGCTTCCATGGTTCAGCTATTGCAAATAGTGCTGCTATGAACATTGGGGTACTTTTACCTTTTTGAATTAGAGGTTTCTCCAGGGATAGACCTAAGAATTGGATTGCTGGATAATATGGTAGCTCTAGTTTTAGTTTTTTTTAAGAACCTCCTTGTGTGTGTGTGTGTGTGTGTGTGTGTGTGTGTGTTAGTTGCTCCATCATGTTTGACTCTGTGTGACCCCATGAACTGTAGCCTTCCAGATTCCTCTGTCCATGGGATTCTCCAGGCAAGAATACTGGGGTGGGTCTTCATGCCTTTCTCCAGGAGATCTTCCCAACGCAGGGAACAAACCTGGGTCTCCTGCACCACAGGTGGATTCTTTACCATCTGAGACACCTGGAAGCCCAAGAACCTCCATACTGTTCTCCATAGTGGCTACACCAGTTTACATTCCCACCAACAGTGGAGGAGTGTTCATGTTTCTTAACATTCTGTCAAACTTGTATAAGGGAAAATTTTACATTCAGCACAAGAGCGCAAGTTTGGGGAAAGCTGCATGTTTCTCTAGTTGAAACACTAAATGAAGGGAAACTTGATAATCCACAATTTAAGATATCATGTCTGATTGTGCAAATATTTTCAAGCTCTTTAAATAAGTTCTTGGAATAAGGGGGAAGATTATAAGAGGCTAAAGTGAATATTTTAGTGCATTTTCCTGATTTGGGTGGTATCAGTTGCACTTTATTTGCTCAATTGATCACCACAGGACATTTCTTGTGGGAGATAGAGACAAGAGCTAGCATTACTGCTTCCTAATTTTGGTCCAAAAAATGTAAGGGTGTTTAAAATGTTAGAATTTGTATGTTGTTTCTTATGAAAATATTGTAGTTCAGGACTGTCTCTCTGTAAGCATATTAAACTTGGTCATGCATGCTGAGCAAGGTAGCCCTATAGTCTATACTGCAGGCATAGTGCACTGTGTGATTTCTGTGATTGGGCCCCCACTCGTCATCAGTTTACTGGGACAGTTTATTGTCTCTTGATATGAAGGATTCTGAGTACACTAACCTTAGTCTCCATTTTTTTGTGTTGTAGTTTCCATAAATGATGGCTTTAAACATATGCCCCTTCATCTTTACTGCTTATCTGTGCATGGTCTGAAATAAATTTTGGACTGGATTTGATTTGCTATTTAAAAAAAAAAAAAAAAGTAGCCTATTTGTTGACCAGAGCTTCAAGTAGAATGATGCAGTGTAGGCGAATATATCCTCCCATAAGAGGCTCCATATTGACAATATGTGAGGTAAGAGCCCAAGGAAGCAACAAAAGTCTGCATGAAGTGATAGTTCTAGCAGTCTAGGTCCGTGAGAGACTCTGTGGAGGAGAGCCACCTACCCATCTATGTGATATGTAACAAACTAATTTTGTGTTAAGCCACAGATTCTTTGGGTTAAGATTTTTACCACAATACAACCTAGCTTAATGTACTGTAACAATCCTTAGAGAGTCAGCATTCTAAAACAACATGAAAACCAAAGCATGCAGTTTTAAATTAGCAAGCAGTATAGAAATTGATATCTGAGTCTAGAAAGATAATCATCTGTCTTTGATGGTGGCAAAATATGGGGTTACTCTGTGGTCTTCACTAAGCTGAGAGGTGAACCACAAGCTTCCTGAGACAGCAGCTTGTGAGGAAGACTCTGGGAAATAAAATCTTACTTCTGACATTGGAAGCTATTACCTACAGTGGGTGAAATATTATAAGCAAAGAAAAAAAAACAGACCAGGTTGAAAGCCAGAAGAAAATGTGAGGATAGGAGTTATATTTTAAGGGTTTTTTGAGAAAATGGCCAGTAAAATACATCAATGTGTTAACATACCTTGTCAAAAATATCAAAAGGTTATAATCTTCCTCCTTTGTGTTGCTAGCAGGTTAAATGTACACCTTCCTCTACAAATCGAAGAGATTTGTGGAAAATAAAACACAAGAAAATGGCTAATTGACAAGTTCTCAAAAGTAATTGTAGGTATGAATATTGGTACAACGACCTGATTAGAAGCACATACATGGAAAGCCTATGGAGTTTTTAAGATAATTAAGAATAGATTAAGAATTGAAGCCATCACTGAATGCAGTATTTTTGGAAAACTATCCGTTTTTTAGCAAAATCAGACATATGCTTACAGTAGGAATTTGCAATCCAATTTCTAGTTATTTATCCAATAGAATGAAAATACATCTGTAGAAATATTTGTTCACAAATAGTCAAAGTAGCCTTGTTATAAGAGCCCCAATCTAGGGGCTGTGATTCTACTTGTGTAAAACTGGAAAAGAAAAGCTCAGACTAATGACAGAAACACTGTGCAGGGAGCCACAGAGTCCTATGATTTATGTGAGAAAGCCCCATTCTTATATAAAGGTTCAGATGGGCTAGGGAAGGAAAATGGTAGACATGAATGGAATGAGGACTCAGCCCCTGCCAGGAGGATGTCTCTTCTCAGTTCTCTACAGAGCATTTACTCTGCTTAGCCTTCCTCTGAAGTCAGTGCATGGGAAGTCTTAAAAATTCATTTCTCTTTTCCTATAGGGTCCTTTAAATCACCAATTGCCATATTTTCCTCATATATATTTGCCTCATTAAACACCACAAATTACATATGCACACAAACCTGGAAGCACTCATTTCTAAAGGACTAATTTGGGGGATTTTACAGACACACACACACACACACACACACACACACACACGCACACACATCTGTGAAAATTGTCTCACAAAGCCTGCCTATGTTCAATGCTCATGTCACATCTAGGGAGTTAAAGTTTCAGTTCTGTACTCTGGTACTGGCCCTTGAAGACCCATTTTTTACATATATTTTGAACAGCTTCATTGAGATCACATACCATATGTTGTTGTTATTGTTCAGTCACTGAGTCATGTCCAACTATTTACAACCCCATGAACTGCAGCACACCAGGCTTCCCTGTCTTTCACTATCTCCCAGAATTTGCTCAAACTCATGTCCATTGTGTCGATGATGTCATCCAATCGTCTCATCCTCTGACATCTCCTGCTCCTCCTTCCCTCAGTCTTTCCAAGCATCAGGGACTTTCCTAATGAGTCATCCCTTCACATCAGGTGACCAAAGTATTAGAGCTTCAGCTTCTGGATCAGTACCATATAACTCACTCATTTAAAATGTACAATGCCATGGATTTCAGAATAGTCACAGATATGAGAAGATATGACCACAGTTGAGTTATACATTTTTCAACACCACAAAATCAATGTATGTTTTCACTATCACTCCCAACACTAAGCAACCACTAATCTACTTTCATTATCTATAAATTGACCTATTCTGAACAATTCATATGAATGGAACCATATAATACAGGATGTTTTGTGACTGACTTCTTTCTCTTAGCATGTTTTTGAAGCTTGTCTTGCTATAGCATGTATAATTTCATTCATTTTTATAGCCAAATAATATTATCTTATTATCAATATTAACAACCTCAGATATGCAGATGAAACCATCCTTATGGCAGAAAGTGAAGAAGAACTAAAGAACCTCTTGATGAAAGTGAAAGAAGAGAGTGAAAAAGTTGGCTTAAAGCTCTAATTTCAGGAAACTAAGAGCATGGCATCCAGTCCTATCACTCCATGGAAAATAGATGGGGAAACAATGGAAACAGTGTTGTCTTGTTATAGCATGTATAATTTCATTCATTTTTATAGCCAAATAATATTATCTTATTATCAATACTAATAACCTCAGATATGCAGATGAAACCATCCTTATGGCAGAAAGTGAAGAAGAACTAAAGAAAGTGAAAGAGGAGAGTGAAAGTTGGTTAAAGCTCAAATTTCAGAAAATTAAGATCATGACATCTGGTCCCATCACTTCATGTCAAACAGATGGGGAATTAGTGACAGACTTTATTTATTTGGGCTCCAAAATCACTGCAGACGGTGACTTCAGCCATGAAATTAAAAGATGCTTGCTCTAATAAATGCTGGAGAGGGTGTGGAGAAAAGGGAACCCTCTTACACTATTGGTGGGAATGCAAACTAGTACAGCCACTATGGAGAACAGTGTGGAGATTTCTTAAAAAACTGGAAATAGAACTGCCATATGACCCAGCAATCCCACTTCTGGGCATACACACCGAGGAAACCAGATCTGAAAGAGACACATGCACCCCAATGTTCATCGCAGCACTGTTTATAATAGCCAGGGCATGGAAGCAACCTAGATGCCCATCAGCAGACAAATGGATAAGGAAGCTGTGGTACATATACACCATGGAATATTACTCAGCCATTAAAAAGAATTCATTTGAATCAGTTCTAATGAGATGGATGAAACTAGAGCCCATTATACAGAGTGAAGTAAGCCAGAAAAATAAAGACCATTACAGTATACTAACACATATGTATGGAATTTAGAAAGATGGTAATGATAACCCGATATGCAAAACAGAAAAAGAGACACAAATGTACAGAACAGACTTTTGGACTCTGTGGGAGAAGGCGAGGGTGGGATGTTTCAAGAGAACGCATCAAAACATGTATATTATCTAGGGTGAAACAGATCACCAGCCCAGGTTGGATGCATGAGACAAGTGCTCGGGCCTGGTGCACTGGGAAGACCCAGAGGGATCGGGTAGAGAGGGAGGTGGGAGGGGGGATCGGGATGGGGAATACATGTAAATCCATGGCTGATTCAAGTCAATGTATGACAAAACCACTACAATATTGTAAAGTAATTAGCCTCCACCTTGAAAAAAAAAAAAAAAAAAAAGATTCTGTGAGGAAAAAAAAAAAAAAGATGCTTGCTCTTTGGAAGACTTATGACAAAACTAGACAGCATATTAAAAAGCAGATATTACTTTGCCAACAAAGGTCCATCTTGTCAAGACTATGGTTTTTCCATTAGTCATGTATGAATGTGAGTGTTGGACTAGAGAGAAAGTTGAGCACCGAAGAATTGATGCTTTCGAACTGTGGTGTTGGAGAAGACTCTTGTGAGTCCCTTGGGCTGCAAGGAGATCCAACCAGTCCATCCTAAAGGAGACCAGTCCTGAGTGTTCATTGGAAGGAGTGATGTTGCAACTGAAACTCCAGTACTTTGGCCACCTGATGCAAAGAGCTGACTCATTGTAAAAGACCCAGATGCTGGGAAACATTGAAGGCAGAAGGAGAAGGGGACAACAGAAGAGGAGATGGTTGGATGGCATCACTGACTCAATGGACATGAGCTTGGGTAAACTACGGGAGTTGGTGATGGACAGGGAGGCCTGGCATGCTGTGGCACATAGGGTCACAAAGAGTAAGACTCGACTGAGTGACTGAACTGAACTGAACTGAATATTATCCTGTATGAATATACCACATTTCACTGATCTCATTATGTTGTTTTTGAATGGACAGAATGTTTCAGTCTGCGTGGACTTATGGAGGGCTTTGAAAATCAGAAATATCAAAGGAAATTATGGCTAAACTATCACTACTTAGAGTAGAAATGCATGACCTGTACTCTCTGCTACCTATACTTCTCATTCTAGGCTGGTAAGAAGCTATGAAAAATAGATGTTCAGAACATGCTGAGTGATACAACAAGAGAGAAGTCAGAGTATTGAAATTAGGACTGAATAAGAGATTCTGTTCTTAAATTGGTAAAGACATGAAGTGGATGGGGTTGTAACAAATAGTATCAACTGTTTAGCTTATAGGGGTCTTCCCAGATTCCAGATTTTGTACTGTGTGTTTAGTGTATAGCAAGTGTCTTCATTATTACTTGGGTAGATTTAGGGGACTCAGGAGGATGACTAGGAGGAAGATCTCTATTTCTATCCACTTAGCCAGAGCTTGGGCTGGACTTATTTTCCTGTCATAAAAAATGGAAAACTGGAAAAAAATGTGAAACAATTATTTTCAAACAATGAAAACAGGCAACATAAAACATTATCCCATAGAGAAGAAAAAAAGACAGCTGCTCCACTTTCTGCCTGGAAGTAATTTGCCCACTGCAATGAAAAGAGGGACATCCCAACCAACAGTGCAATCACTCTGGTAAGAGGAAGCAGAGGTCGACATTTAGAGGATGAGATGGCTTGTATTTATGGGACCTAGTAATGAAAAAAGAAAAAAAAAAAAAAACTCCCCAAAACTGCATTGCAGTACCACTGAGTCTGCTACTATTCCATGAATAGGTGGACAAAGAACAACCACAGAACTGCAAACTGAACAATTCCTAGATATCAGGCAGTGCTGGAGAGTATTCCAGTATAGACAGGCAACACGGAATAAATTCATTTAATGACAAAACATTCAGTGGTGACCCAAAATGGTCCATTCATTTTTAATAGGACCAAACTCTTCCTACAGTAAAAGTAAATCCAGACTTGCCCTAAAAATGTCTTGAAACAAGTCTCAGAATGATTGAGATGATTTGCAAGTTACCTACCTGCCTGTCAGAACAAAGGTCAACAGAATCCAGACAATCAACACTGAAATATTCACTATAATCACCATTCACTCAAAACTTACTAAATATGATGAGAAGCAGGAAAATATGACCCGTAACTAGTAGAAAAAGTATGCCATTTAAAACACACTCAGAAACAATGAGATTTTTTAAGTTAATATAAATACTGTTAATAACTTTTATTAACAGATGACATGATAATGTATATGTCAATTCCAAAAGAATATATAAATATGCAAACTAGTCAGTGAATTTAGCAAGGTTGCAGGGCAAAGGTTAAAAATAAAAAATTAATTGTATCTCTATTAAGTACCAGTAAGCAATTTGAAAATAAACGTTGAAGCAATACCATTTATTATAGCAAAAACACATATGATATTAGCATATATTTTAACAAAATATTTGCAAGACATTTGCACTGAAAAAGACAAAAATTTGCCATAAAAATTTAAAGAAGAATCTAAATAAATGGAAATATAGAGCATGCTAATGGACAGAAAGACTCGATATTGTTAAAATATCAAAGTTTTCAAGTGGATATATATATAAAACACAAAACAGTAAGAATCACAGCAGGCTTTTTGAAGAAAATCACAGCCTGATTTTAAAATGTGTTTGGAAATGCAAAGTACTTAGGGTAACAACAATTTTGGAAAAGAAAAAATTCCAATTTGAAGGATTCACACCATCTGACTTCAAGTTACATTAACCAAGAAAGTGTGTTACTGATAAAAATATAAGCATAGAACTCACTTAAGTAGTTTAATAAGTTTAATAAGTAGTTTAATAAGACTCATCTAAGGGTCAAAAAATAGATTCATATATATGTGGCTGATTGGTTTTCAGAAAACTCTCTGAATTTGGAACAGAATCATTCCCAACATGTACTAGAAAAACTGGTTGGCCATATTGGAAAAAAATGAAACAAAATTACATCACATTATACACAAAAATTAATGACAAGGACCATAAGCATACAATCTAAAATTATAAAGCATCTAGAAGAAAATATTGGTGAAAATATCCATAACCTTGGGTTAGGCAAATATTTATGGTTCAAAAAATCAACAAGTGTTAAACTTCACTTAAAACTATGGAGATCAGTGTGGAGATTCCTTAAAAAACTGGAAATAGAACTGCCATACAACCCAGCAGTCCCACTGCTGGGCATACACACCAAGAAAAGCAGAATTGAAAGAGACACGCATGCTCCAATGTTCATGTTTACAATAGCCAGGACATGGAAGCAACCTAGATGTCCACCAGCAGACGAATGGATAAGAAAGATATGGTACACATATACAATGGAATATTCAGTTCAGTTCAGTCGTTCAGGCATGTCCAACCCTTTGCGAGCCCATGAACCACAGCACTCCAGGCCTCCCTGTCCATCACCAACTGCTGGAGTCCACCCAAAGCCAAGTCCATTGAGTCGGTGATGCCATCCAACCATCTCATCCTCTGTTGTCCCCTTCTCCTCCTGCCCTCAATCTTTCCTACCATCAGGGTATTTTCCAGTGAGTCAGCTCTTTGCATCAAGTGGCCAAAGTAATGGAGTTTCAGCTTCAATATCAGTCCTTCCAGTGAACACCCAGGACTGATCTCCTTTAGGATGGATGGGTTGGATCTCCTTGCAGTTCAAGGGACTCTCAAGAGTCTTCTCCAACACCACAGTTCAAAAGCATCAGTTCTTTGGTGCTCAGATTTCTTTATAGTTCAACTCTGACATCCATACATGACTATTGGAAAACCCATAGCTTTGACTAGATGAATCTTTGTTGGCAAAGTAATGTCTCTGCTTTTTAATATGCTGTCTAGGTTGGTCATAACTTTTCTTCCAAGGAGTAAGCGTCTTTTAATATCATGGCTGAAAGCACCATCTGCAGTGATTTTGGAGCCCAAATAAATAAAGTCAGCCTCTGTTCCCACTGTTTCCCCATCCATTTGCCATTAGCTGATGGGACTGGATGCCAAGATCTTAGTTTTCTGAATGTTAAGCTTTAAGTCAATTTTTTCACTCTCCTCTTTAAATTTCATCAAGAGGTTCTTTAGTTCTTCTTCACTTTCTGCCATAAGGGTGGTGTCATCTGCATATCTGAGGTTACTGATATTTCTCCCGTCAATCTTGATTTCAGCTTATGCTTCATCCAACTCAGCATTTCTCATGATGTACCCTGAATATGAGTTAAATAAGCAGGGTGACAATATACAGACTTGATGTACTCCTTTTCCTATTTGGAACCAGTCTGTTGTTCCATGTCCAGTTCTAACTGTTGCTTCCTGACCTGCATACAGGTTTCTCAAGAGGCAGGTCAAGTGGTCTGCTATTGCTATCTCCTTCAGAATTTTCCACAGTGTATTGTGATCCACAAAGTCAAATGCTTTGGCATAGTCAATAAAGCAGAAACAGATGTTTTTCTGGAACTATCTTGGTGTTTTGATGATCCAGCAGACGTTGACAATTTGATCTCTGGTTCCTCTGCCTTTTCTAAAACCAGCTTGAACATCTGGAAGTTCACAGTTCATGTATTGTTGAAGCCTGCTTGGAGAATTTTGAGCATTACTTTGCTAGCGTGTGAGGTGAGTGCAGCTGTGTGGTAGTTTGAGCATTCTTTGGCCTTGCCTTTCTGAAACATTGGAAGGAAAACTGACCTCTTCCAGTCGGGTGGCCACTGCTGAGTTTTCCAAATTTGCTGACATACTGAGTGCAGCACCCTAACAGCATTATCTTTTAGGATTTGAATTAGGTCAGCTGGAATTCCATCACCTCCACTAGCTTTGTTCGTAGTGATGCTTCCTAAGGCCCACTTGACTTCACATTCCAGGATGTCTGGCTATAGGTGAATGTGAGTGATCACACCATCATGATTATCTGTGTTGTGAAGATCTTTTTTGTACAGTTCTTCTGTGTATTCTTGCCACCTCTTCATAATATCTTCTGCTTCTGTTAGGTCCCTACCATTTCTGTCCTTTATTGAGCCCATCTTTGCATGAAATATTCCCTTTGTATCTCTAATTTTCTTGAAGAGATCTCTAGTCTTTCCCATTCTATTGTTTCCCTCTACTTCTTTGCATTGATCACTGAGGAAGGCTTTCTTATTTCTCCTTGCTATTCTTTGGAACTCTGCATTCAAATGGGTATATCTTTCCTTTTCTCCTTTGCTTTTCACTTCTCTTCTTTTCACAGCTATTTGTAAGGCCTCCTCAGGCAACCATTTTGCTTGTTATGTTTCTTTTTCTTGGGGATGGTCTTGATTTCTATTTCCTGTACAACGTTATGAATCTCAGTCCATAGTTCATCAGGCACTCGGGCATTAAAAAGAATGCATTCGAATCAGTTCTAATGAAGTGGATGAAACTAGAGCCTATTATACAGAGTGAAGTAAGTCAGAAAGAAAAAAACCAATACAGTATAATAATGCACATGTGTGGAATTTTGAAAGATGGTAACAGTGACCCTTTATGTGAGACAGCAAAAGAGATCAGATATGAAGAAATCTTTTGGACTCTGGGAGAAGGCGAGGGTGGGATGATTTGAGAGGGTAGCATTGAACCATGTATATGATCATATGTTAAGCAGATCACCGGTCCAGGTTGGATGCATGAGACAGGATGTTCAGGGCTGGTACACTGCTATGACCCTGGAGGGTGGGATGGGGAGGGAGTTGGGAAGGGGGTTCTGAATGGGGAACACATGTGTGCCTAAGGCTGATTGATTCGATGTTTGGCAAAAAAAAAAACAGTACAATATTTTGAAGTAATTAACCTTCAATTAAAATTAATTAATTAATTAAAAATAATTGCATCAAGTGAAAATTATACAATACAAATAAAAAATAAAACTTACGCTCTATGAAATTCATCTCTGATGAAATGAAAAGAGAAGAATACTATGCAAATGTTTACATTTAACATATGTAGCAAAAGTTTTATATCTAGATTTTATAATGAACTCTTAAAAGTCAGTAATAAGATAAACAATTCAATAAAAGTAAGGAAAAGGTATAGTCAGACTCTTTACCTAAGAAGATACATGAATGGTCAACTAACCATACAAAGATGTTTAACATCACATCGTGAGGGAAATACAAAGCAAAACCACAGTGAAATACCATCATACACCTACTAGAATGGGTAAAATCTAAAAGTCTGACAAGACCAAGTGTTGACATAGCTTTTGAACAACTAAAATACTTATAAGTTGCCTTGGGGACCATAAAAATGTAGGACTGTTTGGAATAGAGTTTGGTTATCTCTTATAGAGGTAAACATGCAGTTACCATAAGGACCAGCAACCTAGTCCTAGATATTTACCAAAAATGAATTAAAACATATTTCTATGCAGTGAATTTTAAAGAAATGTGTATAGCAGTGTGAACTAAGAAAAAAAAAAAAAAAGATGTACAACTTGAGGGTTGTGAGTTAAGCTTTTATTTGGGGTCAAATGAGGACTGTAGCTGGGGAGGCAGCATTTCAGATAGCTCTGAGAGACTGCTCCAAAGTGGCAGTGGGGGAAAGTCAGTATATAAGGTTTTGGTGAAGAGGGAGTTCAATGCCATGAAGCACTCATTTTACAAAAGGTTTTTGTTAGTCATGAGGATCTGATGTCACCATGAAGGGATTCAGTGCTTCTCTAGATATGAAGAGATGCAAGGATTGAGATCATTGCATGATATCCCATGTTCAAAGTCAGAGAAACCCCAATAAAATGGTAGGCACTGGAGTGGCTGTGAGGAGATACCACAAGTACAAGGGCAAAGGAGAAGCCCCAACAAGATGGTAGGAGAGATGAGTTCATGTGTAGAATCAAACCCCATTCCTTCCAGAGACATTAAGAGGGCTCAAACAAACCTTGTGCATACCAGGAACCAGGGACCCCACAAAGACTGAGACAGAACTTTGTTTGAGCATCTCCTATGGAGGTATGTGTCAGCAGTGGGCTGCCACAGGGACAGGGGTTCTGGGTACAGCAGACTTGGTTACGGCATAAGCCCTCTTGGAGGAGGTCGCCATTACCCCCACTATAGAGCTGCCAGAACTTACACAGGACTTGGAAACAGACTCTTAGAGGGCACAAACAGAACCTTGTGTGCCAGGACTCAAGAGAAAGGAGCAGTGACCTAACAAGAGCCTGACCCAGACATGCCTGTGAGTGTTCAGAAGTCTCCAGTGGAGGCATGGGTTGGTGGTGGCCTGCTGCAGAGTTGGGGGCACTGAGTGTAGCAGTACATGCATGGGATCTTTTGAAGAAGGTCACCATTATCTTCATTACCTCCACCATAGTTTGGCCCCAGGTAAATAGCAGGGAGGGAACACAGCTCCACCCATCAACAGAAAATTTGATTAAAGATTTTACTGAGCATGGCTCTGCCCATCAAAACAAGACCCAGTTTCCCCCTCAGTCAGTATCTCCCATTAGGAAGATTCCATAAGCCTTTTATCCTTCTCCATCAGAGGGCAGACACACTGAAAGCCACAGTCACAGAAAACTAACCAGTCTAATCACATGGACCACAGCCTTGTCTAACTCAATGACACCATGAGCCATGCTGTGTAGGGCCACCCAAGACAGACGGGTCATGGTGGAGATTTCTGACAAAATGTGGTCCACGGGAGAAGGGAATGGCAAACCACTTCAGTATTCTGGCCTTGAGAACCCCATGAACAGTATAAAACATCAAAAAGATATGATGCTGAAAAATAAGCTCCCCAGGTCAGTAGGTGCGCAATATGCTACTGGAGATCAATGGAGAAATAACTTAAGGAAGAATGAAGAGATGGAGCCAAAGCAAAAACAACACCCAGTTGTGGATGTGACAGGTGATGGAAGCAAAGTATGATGCTGTAAAGAGCAATATAGCATAGGAATCTGGAATGTTAGGTCCATCAATCAAGGCAAATTTGAAATGGTCAAGCAGGAGATGGCAAGAGTGAACACCAACATTTTAGGAATCAGGGAACTAAAATGGACTGGAAAGGGTGAATTTAATTCAGATGACCATTATATCTACTACTGTGGGCAAGAATCCCTTAGAAGAAATGGATTAGACATCAGAGTCAACAAAGAGTCCAAAATGTAGTACTTGGATGCCATTTCAAAAATGAAAGAATGATTTCTGTTCATTTCCAAGTCAAACCATTCAATAACACAGCAACCCAAGTCTATGCCCTGAACAGTAATGCCGAAGAACCTGAAGTTGAATGGTTCTATAAAGACCTACAAAACCTTTTAGAGCTAACACCCAAAAAAGATGTCACTTTCATTATAGGGGGCTGGAATGCAAAATTAGAAAGTCAAGAAACACCTGGAGTAACAGGCAAATTTGGCCTTGCAGTACAGAATAAAGCAAGGCAAAGGATAACACAGTTCTGCCAAGAGAACACACAGGGCATAGCAAACACCTTATTCTAACAACACAGGAGAAGACTCTACACATGGACATCACCAGGTGGTCAATATCAAAATCAGATTGATTATATATGCAGTCATATATGGAAATGCTCTATACAATCAGCAAAAACAAGACTGGGAGCTGACTGTGGCTCAGATCATGAACTCCTTATTGCCAAATTTAGAATTAAATTTAAGAAAGCAAGGAAAAACACTAGACCATTCATGTGTGACCTAAATCAAATCCCTTATGATTATGCAGTGGAAGTGAGAAATAGATTTAAGGGACTAGATATGATAGACAGAATGTCTGATGAACTATGGACGGACATTCAAGACATTGTACAAGAGACAGGGATGAAGACTGTCCCCAAGAAAAAGAAATGCAAAAGAGCAAAATGGCTATATGAGACGAAGTTTAAAATAGCTGTGAAAAGAAGAGAAGCAAAAAAGCAAAGGAAAAAAGGAAACATACACTCATTTGAATGCAGAGTTCCAAAGAATGGCAAGGAGAGATAAGAAAGCCTTCCTCAGTGATCAGTGCAAAGAAATAGAGGAAAACAATAGTATGGGATACACTAGAGATCACTTCAAGAATATCAGAGATACCAAGGGGATATTTCATGAAAAGGTGGGCTCAACAAAGGACAAAAATGATATGGACCTAGCAGAAGCTGAAGATACTAAGAAGATGTGGCAAGATTACACAGAATAACTGTAAAAAAAAATCTTCATGATCAAGATAATCATGATGCTGTGAACAGTCACGTAGTGCCAGACATCATGGAATGTGAAGTCAAGCGGGTCTTAGGAAGCATCACTATGAATAAAGCTAGTGGAGGTGATGGAATTCCAGTTGATCCAATTCAAATCCTAAAAGATAATGCTGTTAGGGTGTTGCACTCAGTATGTCAGCAAATTTGGAAAACTCAGCAGTGGCCACAGGACAGGAAAAGGTCAGTTTTCCTTCCAATGTTTCAGAAAGGCAAGGCCAAAGAATGCTCAAACTACCGCACAGTTGCACTCACCCCACACGCTAGCAAAGTAGTGCTCAAAATTCTCCAAGCCAGACTTCAGCAATACGTGAACCGTGAACTTCCAGATGTTCAAGCTGGTTTTAGAAAAGGCAGAGGAACCAGAGATCAAAATGCCAACATCCACTGGATCATCAAAAAGGCAAGAGAGGTCTAGAAAAACATCTACTTCCGCTTTACTGACTATGCCAAAGCCTTTGACTTTGTGGATCACAATAACCTGTGGAAAATTCTGAAAGATATGGGAATACCAAAAAAAAAAAAAAAAAGATATGGGAATACCAGACCACCTGACCTGCCTCGTGAGAAATCTGTATGCAGGTTAGGAAGCAACAGTTATAACTGGACATGCAACAACCGAATGGTTCCAAATAGGAATAGGTGTACATCAAGGCTCCATATTGTCACCCTGTTTATTTAACTTAATCCAGTGAACATCATGAGAAATGCTGGGCTGGATGAAGCACAAGCTAGAATCAAGATTTCCAGGAGAAATATCAATAACCTCAGATATGCAGATGACACCACCCTTATGGCAGAAAGTGAAGAAGAACTAAAGAGCCTCTTGATTAAATTTAAAGAGGAGAGTGAAAAAATTGGCTTAAAGGTCAGCGTTCAGAAAACTAAGATCATGACATCTGGTCCCATCAGTTCATGTCAAACAGATGGGGAATTAGTGGCTGACTTTATAGCCAGGAGAGATAAGAAAGACTTCCTCAGCGATCAATGAAAAGAAATAGAGGAAAACAACAGAATGGGAAAGACTAGAGATCTCTTCAAGAAAATTAGAGATATCAAGGGAACATTTCAGGCAAAGATGTGTTTGATAAAGGACAGAAATGGTATGGACCTAAAAGAAGCAGAAGATATTAAGAAGAGGTGGCAAGAATACACAGAAGAACTGTACAAAAAAGATCTTCACAACACAGATAATCATGATGGTGTGATCACTCACCTAGAGCCAGACATCCTGGAATGTTAAATCAAGTGGGCCTTAGAAAGCATCACTACTAACAAAGCTAGTGGATGTGACTAGGAATTCCAGTTGAGCTATTTCAAATCCTGAAAGATGATGCTGTTAAAGTGCTGCACTCAATATGCCTGCAAATTTGGAAAACTCAGCAGTGGCCACAGGACTGGAAAAGGTCAGTTTTCATTCCAATCCCAAAGAAAGGCAATGCCAAAGAATGCTCAAACTACCACACAATTGCACTCATCTCACATGCTAGTAAAGTAATGCTCAAAATTCTCCAAGCCAGGCTTCAGCAATACATGAACCGTGAACTTCCAGATGTTCAAGCTGGTTTTAGAAAAAGCAGAGGAACCAGAGATCAAATTGCCAATATCCGCTGGATCATCAAAAAAGCAAGAGAGTTACAGAAAAACATCTATTTCTGCTTTATTGACTACACCAAAGCCTTCGACTGTGTGGATCACAATAAACTGTGGGAAATTCTGAAAGAGGTGGGAATACCAGATCACCTGACCTGCCTCTTGAGAAACCTGTATGCAGGTCAGGAAGCAACAGTTAGAACTGTGCATGGAACAACAGACTGGTTCCAAATAGGAAAAGGAGTACATCAAGGCTGTATATTGTCACCCTGCTTATTTAACTTATATGCAGAGTACATCATGAGAAATGCTGGGCTGGAAGAAGCACAAGCTGGAATCAAGATTGCTGAGAGAAACATCAATAACCTCAGATATGCAGATGACACCACCCTTATGGCAGAGAGTGTAGAGGAACTAAAAAGGCTCTTGATAAAAGTGAAAGAGGAGTGTGAAAAAATTGGCTTAAAGCTTAACATTCAGAAAACTAAGATCATGGCATCTGGTCCCTTCACCTCATGGGAAATAGATGGGGAGACAGTGGAAACAGTGTCAGACTTCATTTTTGGGGGCCTTCAAAATCACCGCAGATGGTGATTGCAGCCATGAAATTAAAAGATGCTTACTCTTTGGAAGGAAAGTTATGACCAACCTAGATAGCTTATTAAAAAGCAGAGATATTACGTTGCCAACAAAGGTCCATCTGGTCAAGGCTATGGTTTTTCCAGTGGTCATGTATGGATGTGTGAGTTGGACTGTGAAGAAAGTTGAGCGCTCAAGAATTGATGCTTTTGAACTGTGGTGTTGGAGAAGACTCTTGAGAGTCCTTTGGACTGCAAGGAGATCCAACCAGCCCATCCTAAAGGAGATCAGTCCTGAGTGTTCATTGGAAGGACTGATGCTGAAGCTGAAACTCCAGTACTTTGGCCACCTCATGAGAAGAGTTGGCTCATTGGAAAAGACCCTGCTGCTGGGAGGGATTGGGGGCAGGAGGAGAAGGGGACGACAGAGGATGAGATGGCTGGATGGCATCACCGACTCGATAGGCATGAGTTTGGGTAAACTTCAGGAGCTGGTGATGGACAGGGAGGCCTGGTGTGCTGCGATTCATGGGTTTGCAAATAGTCGGACATGACTGAGCAACTGAACTGAACTGAACTTATTTATTTGGGCTCCAAAAGCACTGCTGATCGTGATTGCAGCCATGAAACTGAAAGACACTTACTCCTTGGAAGGAAAGTTATGACCAACCTAGACAGCATATTAAAAAGCAGAGACATTACTTTGCCAACAAAGGTCCATCTTGTCAAGGCTATGGTTTTTCCAGTAGTCATGTATGGATGTGAGAGTTGGACCTTAAAGAAAGCTGAGTGCCAAAGAATTGATGCTTTTGAACTGTGGTGTTGGAGAAGACTCTTGAGATCCTTGGACTGCAAGGAGTTCCATCAAGTCAACACTAAAGGAAATCAGTCCTGAATATTCATTGAAATACTGAAACTGAAACTGCAATAATGCGTCCACATGATGCGACAAACTGACTCTTTGGAAAAGACCATGATGCTGGAAAAGTATGAAGGTGGGAGGAGAAGGGGACGACAGAGGATGAGATGGTTGGGTGGCATCACTGACATCAGTTTGAGTAAGCTCCAGAAGTTGCTGATAGACTGGGAAGCATGGCATGCTGCATTCCATGGGGTCAGAGAGTTGGACATGACTGAGCCACTGAACGGAACCCAGTCATCTATAAAGAGTGACAAACCAAAGTGATAAACTGTTAATAAATTGATAAACACAACCACATCAATGAATCTTAAAAAATAGGCATACTCTGGTCGGGCATATTCCCTGGAGAAGGAAATGGCAACCTACTCCAGTACTCTTGCCTGGAAAATTCCATGGATGGAGGAGCCTGGTAGGCTACAGTCCTCAGGATCTAAAAGAGTCTGACACGACTGAGCGACTTCACTGGTGACCCAAGAGTATATACTGTCTGATCAATTCATAGCAAGTTCTGAAACAAATCTTTTGTGGCAAAATCCATATCAGTATTTGCCTCAGGCTCCAGAATAAGGGAAAACTAAGTGCAAGGGAGAAGAGGGGATTTTATTGTTATTGTGGTTACTGGATTGCTGGATGAAATACCAGTTCATCCAGCCTGACATTTCTCATGATGTACTCTGCATAGAAGTTAAACAAACAGGGTGACAATATACAGCCTTGACGTGCTCCTTTCCCAATTTGGAGCCAGTCCACTGGTCCATGACCAGTTCTAACTGCTGCTTCCAGACCTGCATGCAGACTTCTCAGGAGGCAAGTAAGGATGTGTGGTATTCCCATCTCTTTAAGAATTTTCTACAGTTAACCTATATGCAGAGTACATGACATGAAATGTTGGGCTGGAAAACTCATAAACCAGAGTCAAGATTGCCGGGAAAAGTATCAATAACCTGAGATATGCAGATGACATCACCCTTATGGAAAAAAGCAAAGAGGAACTAAAGAGCCTCTTGATTAGAGTGAAAAAGTTGGCTTAAAATTCAACGTTCAAAAAACAAAGATCATGGCTTCCAGTCCCATCAGTTCAGTTCAGTTCAGTTGCTCAGTCGTGTCCAACTCTTTGTGACCCCACGAACCGCACTACCTATCAAATACATGGGGAAGTAATGGAAACTATGATGGATTTTTCTTTTCTTGGGCTCCAAACTGACTACAGATGATGACTGCAGTCATGGAATTAAAAGACACTTGCTCCTTTGAAGAAAAGCTATGAGCAACCTAGACAGCATATTAAAAAGCAGAGACATTACTTTGACAACAAAGGCCCATCTAATTAAAGCTATGGTTTTTCCAATAGTCATATATGTATGTAAGAGTTGGACCATAAAGAAAGCTGAGTGCTGGATAATTGATGCATTTAACTGTGGAGTTGGAGAAGACTCTCAAAAGTCCCTTGAACTGCAAGGAGATCAAATCAGTCAATCCTAAAGGAAATCAGTCCTGAGTATTCATTGGAAGGACTGATGTTGAAGCTGAAGCTCCAATAGTTAGGCCACCTCATATGAAGAACTAACTCATTGGAAGAGACCCTGATGCTGCGAAAGACTGTAGGCAGGAGGAGAAGGGGACCATAGAGCATGAAATTGTTGGTGGCATCACTCAGACATGAGCTTGAGCAAGTTCTGGAAGTTGGTGATGGACAGGGAAGCATGTTGTGCTGCAGTCCATAGTGCTTCAAAGAGTAAGACACGACTGAGCAACTGAAATGAACTGAACTGAATACATCAAAGGTTTTAGTGTAGTCAATGAAGCAGAAGTACATGTTTTTCTTCTGGAATTCTCTTGCTTTTTCTATGATTCAAAGGATGTTGACAATTTGATCTCTCGTTCTTCTGCCTTTTCTAAGTCCAGCTTGAAAAACTGGGAGTTCTCAATTCACATGATGCTGAGGCTTATCTTGGAGAATTTTAAGTATTACTTTGCTAGCTTGTGATATGAGTGCAATTGTGCAGTAGTTTGAACATTCTTCTGCATTGCCTTTCTTTGGGGTTGGAATGAAAATTAACCTTTCCTGTCCTGTGGCCACTGCTGAGATTTTTAATTTGCTGGCATATTTAGGGTAGCAATTTCACAGCATCATCTTTGAGAACTGGAATAGCTCAGCTGGAATTCCATTACCTCCACTAGCTTTGTTCATAGTGATGCTTCCTAAGGCGCACTTGATTTTCTACTCCAGGATTTCTGGCTCTAGGTGAGTTATAACACCTTCGTGGTTTATCCTCGTGGTTATCTAGGTCACTACGGCCTTTTGGTTTAGTTTTTCTGTGTTTTTGCCACCTCTTCTTAATATCTTCTGATTCTGTTAGGTCCATACCATTTCTGTCCTTTATTGTGCCCATCTTCGCATTAAACGCTCCCTTGGTACTTCTAATTTTCTTGAAGAGATCTCTAGTCTTTCCCATTCTATTGTTTTCCTCTATTTCTTTGCATTGATCACTTAGGAGGCCTTTCTTATCTCTCCTTGCTATTCTTTGGAACTCTGCATTCAGATGTGTGTGTGTGTGTGTGTGTGTGTGTGTGTGTGTGTGTGTGTGTGTATTTCTTTTCCTCCTTTGTATTCAGCTTCTCTTCATTTCTCAGCTATTTGTAAGGCCGCCTCCAACAACCACTTTGCCTTTTTGCATTCCTTCATCTTGAGGATGGTTTTAATCACTGCCTCCTGTACAATGTTGCGAACTTCCATCCATAGTTCTTCAGGTACTCTATCTATTAGATCTAATACCTTGAATCTATTTGTCACTTCCAGTGTATAATTGTAAGGGATTTGATTTAGGTCATACCTGAATGGTCTAGATGTTTTCTCTACTTTATTAAATTTTAGGATGTGCAAGGATATGCTTTATTCCTGGCAACAAGGCTGTTATCAGTTATTTACAGGGTAAGGACAAGAAGAGAAGTGGTAGGCTACTTGAAAAAGATCTACCAGGATCAAGTGCATTTTCACAGAGCAATCTGGGCGCACTGTCAGCACCTGCACCTCTGTATTGATAGAAGCTGTATTGGGAGTAAGAAAAGAGATGGATTGAGATGTATGGAAGATTTCCACTACCAATCCTTCCTACCTGTCCATCCCTCCATTCAAACTGATTATGACTGATTAGCTAACTTCCTTTTGTAAAAGTACAAGATTAAATTCATTACAGCCTCATTTATATGACCCACTTTCCACACTGATTACCTACACAGATTTAATTATGTGGCAGTGCTATTTTATTGGGTTACTACTGGAGACTATTATTTTAGTTTATTGAGATACAGATTTCCTTGGTTTGGTTCTCGCGCTGACCTCAGTACTTTTACAGCTTAGAAAGTGTTGGGGGAGCCTAGAATTTGGCTAAAAATGAGTTAAGACCTTGGAGGTGGGTAATGCCTTCATAAAGACATAATTAAGTAAACAGATGTATCTTAGGAAGCTTTTTCTGGATCTGAGAAAAATGAGTAGTGCTTCCTTTTCTCCTGATCTATGTTCTGACACTAGGAACTGAGTTAATAGGGTTCATAGAGTTCACCTTATACAACAACCAGCAGTTCTGGCTACATAAGATGTGAGAAGTGTTAGTGTTGGATACCAGTGTTGGCAGACCCTGAAGTAGGTATTGAGTGACCTTCTCATGACAAAACTTTGAGCTGCGATGTCACTTCAAGTTTCACATGATTTCAGGAAGATTTTTGAGGCAGGAAAATATTACATTTCTAAGGGTTTTATATACTGCCAGCTATATTTCTCTATTCAGATTTCTATAACTAGAGAATATTGCTTATTAATGGGCAATATTAATTAATATTGATCCTCAAATATTAATTCATGATTTGATGTCAAATAATTGAGATTTTAAGTTGCAATATGGGGGAAACTATTACAATGCTACAATGTGGCTTAAAAATATATCAGATATAAGGGGTGCTGGTATGTTCCTAGGATGCTTCTAGAGTTTGCACACAAGGCCAGTTGTTTTTCTAGAACATTCGTGATGACCACTTTGGGACCATTCCTGTCCAATCAAGACATAGAACCCATCCTCAGTCTCTACATGTCTAATAGCTCCTCATCAAATATGAGCATGGCTTCACATCAAGCTCTTGCCTCTTACCTGTCTTTATATGTGAACTAGTTATAGAGGCCACCTATGCAGATAGCATCCTTAGAGAAGCTGCCAGTTGAACGGAAAACACTTTGCATATTATGGTGAAAGGTGTTTAATGAAAAAAGAAACAAGACATCACAAGAGCTAAGGTATCCTGGAAAGAAAATTCTTAACAAGTGAAATGAAAACAAAGTTTCCATGATTTAGCCTTGAATAGAATTGATGTTGCACTTTCCTGAGGGATGAGATCAGCAATTGGAGAGACTAGATACTTTATGAAGGCTAAATGCAAAAAACAAAACTATGCTTCCTGTCTTTAGCCTTCCTCATTCCAGGTCCCCAGCTCCCTGAAGTGGGTCCTGCCCAAAGATAAGAATACAGTTTGGAGGATGTGTTGTATTATATATTTTTTATTGAAGCAAAGGAAAATACAGTCTGTTCTTGACAAGGATGGGCAGTCAAGTATATCTGCAGGTTCATTCCTCAGACCACAGGGATGAAAGAGAAGGTATGAGTGGGGAAGGTGAGTAGACACCCTCTGTGTGGGAGGATGTCTGAATCCACACATCCTTCGTGTCTTTCTCCAGATTATTCATTTCTCCTACTTTCTTTTCTAGATGGCTCTACCAGGGGCACTACTTTGGTTTTATAAGCCTTTGTGCCTCCTCACCAGTCTTTCTGTCCCTTGTCCTCATATACCACATCAAAACTTATCCAATTATCTGGGATCTTTACGTAGAATTCCCTGACATTCATTCACAGAAATATTTTTATCTGACTGACCTGAACAAATATAACTCTGGAGTTTGTAGCAGTTCATGAGATTTTGCTGTCACGTTCAAAGGACACCAACTTGGCATTCTGTTTCAGGACATGGCCAAGTATCTCCAGTTGGACCAAGTCTTCTGCAGACAGCGAAAACCAAACAAACCTAGTTTCAAATATTTAAATATAAATATATACACAAATATTTTAAAGCTCATATCAATTGCAAATTAAGATATATTAATACAAATAGTGTTATATTGATGATATAATGTTATGCATATTATATCATTAATCAGTTCAGTCATTCAGTCATGTCTGACTCTTTGCAACCCCATGGACTGCAACACACCAAGTTTCCCTGTCCATCACCAATTGTCAGAGCTTGCTCAAACTCATATCCATCAAGTTAGTGATGTCATCCAATCCTCTGATCCTCTGTCATTCCCTTCTCCTCCTGCCTTCAATCTTATTATATTAATAATTATATTTGTTGTTCAATAGCTATGTCACATCCAACTCTTTATGATCCCCATGAACTGCAGCACACAAGGCTTCTCATGTCCATTTAGTCAGTGATGCCATCCCACCATCTCATCTCTGTCATCCTCTTCTCTTCTTGCTTTCAATCTTTCGCAGCATCAGGGTCATTTCCAGTGAGTCAGCATTTCACATAAGTTGGCCAAAGTATTGGAGCTTCAGCTTCATCATCAATCCTTACAATGAATATTCAGGGTTGGTTTCTTTTAGGATTGAATTGTTTGATCTCTTTGCTGTCCATGAAACTCTCAGGAGTCTTCTGCAGCACCACAGTTTCAAAGCAGCAATTTTTAATGGCGCTTAGTCGTATTTATAGTCCAGATCTAACTGTCCATGCATGACTACTGGAAAAACCACAAACTTGAGTGAATGTGCATTTGTCAACAAAGTAATGTATCTCTTTTTTAATATGCTGTCTAGGTTTGTCACTTTTCTTAGACACAGCTAAGGAGCAAGTGTCTTTAATTTCACTGCTGAAGTAACCATCCACACTGATTTTGGAGTTCAAGAATATCAAGTCTGTTACTGTTTCCATGTTGTCCCCTTGTATTTGCCATTAATTGTTGGGAATGGATGCCATGATATTTATTTCCTGAATGTTGACATTTTTAATTTATTTCTTATTAAAGGATGGGCTTCCCTGGTGGCTCACATGCTAAACTGTCTGCCTTCAATGTGGGAGACCCGGGTTCGATCCCTGGGTCAGGAAGATATTCTGGAGAAGGAATGGCAACCCACTCCAGTACTCTTGCCTGGAAAATCCCATGGATGGAGAAGCCCGGTGGGCTATAGTCCATGGGGTCGCAAAGAGTCTGACATGACTGAGCGATTTCACTTAACTTCACTTTATTAAAGGATAATTGCTTTACAGAAGTTTGCTTTTTTCTGTTGAACCTCAACGTGAATCAGCGATAGGTATATATATCCTCTCTTGAAGCTCCCTCCCATCTCCCTCCCCATCCCACACCCCTAGGTTGATACTGAGCCCCTGTTTGAGTTTCCTGAGACATACAGCAAATTCCCATTGGCTTCCTATTTTACACATGGTAATGTGAGTTTCCACATTACTCTCTCCATACATCTCACCCTCTCCTCCCCTCTCCCCATGTCCATAAGCCTATTCTCTATGTCTATTTCTCCACTGCTGCCTTGTAAATAAATTCTTCAGTATCATTTTTCTAGATTCTGTATATATGCATTAGTATAAAATATTTATCTTTCTCTTTCTGACTTGCTTCACTCGGTATAATGGGTTCTAGGTTCATCCACCTCATTAGAACTGACTCAAATGTGTTCCTTTTATGGCTGAGTAATACTCCACTGTGTATATGTACCACTACTTCTTTATCCATTAATCTGTCAATGGACATCTGGGATGCTTCCATGTTCTAGCTATTGTAAATAGTGCGGCAGTGAACAATGGGATACATGTGTCTCTTTCAGTTTTGGTTTCATCAGGTATATGCCTAGGAGTGGGATTGCTGGGTCATATAGTGCTTTTATTCCTAGATTTTTAAGGAATCTCCATACCATCTTCCATAGTGGCTGTATCAGTTTACATTCGCACCAACAATGCAAGAGCGTTCCCTTTTCTCTACACTCTCTCCAGCATTTATTGCTTGTAGACTTTTTGAAGATGGTCATTCTGACCGGTGTGAGGTGATATCTCACTGTAGTTTTGATTTTCATTTCTCTAATAATGAGCGATGTTGAGTATTTTTTCATGTGATTTTTAGCCATCCATGTGTCTTCTTTGGAGAAATGTCTGTTTAAGCCTTTTTCCCACTTTTTGATTGGGTTGTTTGTTTTCCTGGTATTGAGTTGTATGAGCTGCTTATATATTTTTGAAATTAATCCTCTGAAGTTGCTTCCTTTGTTATTATTTTCTCACATTCTGAGGGCTGTTGTTTCCCCTTACTTATAGTTTCCTTTGCTATGAAAAAGCTTTTAAGTTTAATCAGGTCCTACTTATTTACTTTTGTTTTTATTTCCATTGCATTAAGAGGTGGCTCATAGAGGATTTTACTTTGATTCGTGTCATTGAGTGTTCTGCCTATGTGTTCCTGATTAAACTGAAAGCCTTTACACTGCAAAGGAAACTACAAACAAAGTTGTAACATCACCATTGCTGTTGTAAGCCCAACTTCCCATTCAGGGCTCTTGATTTCCAGAAGCCTAGCCCAGTTGGGGGGGTCTGATGGAATAAATAAGACATAATAATGCATGGTGCTTCTCAGGTGGTACTAGTGGTAAAGAACCTGCCTGCCAATGCAGGAGACATAAGAGATGCAGGTTCCATCCCTGGGTTGGGAAGATCCCCTGGAGGACATGGCAAGCCACTCCAGTATTCTTGTCTGGAGAATCGCAAAGACAGGGGAGCCTGGCAGGCTACTGTCCATAGGACTGAAAAGAGTCAGACATGACTGAAGTGACTAGCACACCATACTGCAGGAAGCATCTGGATAGAAGCTAAAATGTTTGAAATTGACACTGAAAAAAATGAGTGTCCAGTCCTGTATCTGGTGATAAAATGGGGGCTCAGTGTGTGGTTATTGGGTGGGTTGAGGGAAATAAAGAAGGGAGCTCTCTATGCTGGGAGGGGTCTTAGTCAAGTATTCATTTTCCTGATGCAGCATTGAGGATCTTACTTGCACCCTTAATGAGATTCCTTTCTGATGTCTGGGGGCAAGGCAGTAGATGGTGATGAAGTTTGCATGTATGCACATGCATATCTCTGTGTGTGTGTGTGTGTGTGTGTGTGTGTGTGTGTGTGTGTGTGTGTGTTTGCTGGCCCATCCCTTTGGCTTAAATTCATGGCTCCTAAGTAAGTTTTTATTTATCTGCCTCAGGTTTTAGTTTGCTTTTTGTTGGTGGTGGTAGTGGTGCACTTGCTTTCGGTTTTAAGAAAACCACAGAAAACTATACACTATAAGTGTAAGTTCAGTAATTTTTTTCACAAGGTGAACAAAATGCCTGTGTATCCAGCACCCAGATCCAGAAAAACAGCATTAGCAGTATCTCTTAGCAGTAGCTTAGAAGCTATACGGCCCCTCCCTGTCATGCTACTGTCCTGCCATAAAGTGTTTTTAATGTACCACAAGCGAAGATATACCCTGTCACAGCTGGTGACATCTGTGAATGGTGCCCTGCCATCATTCTGTGGACACCTGGCCATCTCATCCCAAAATAGCAGGGATATTGTAGTAACAGAGAGTAGAAAATATTGGATCCCTATAATCATGGGAAGCAAGGGCAGCTGCCTCTTTCATAAAATGAATGCATGATTAGAAGAAGGTTGAATTAACTGAACAACAGAAGGATAACTGGTCATCTCCATTCCTCTCTGACCAGAGGGCCAAATTAGCTGGGACATGGACAGGCCGGGGATGGGAAGGAAGGCAGGTGGGCGTCAAACTTGGCCTGGTATAATCCAGGAGGTTCTAATTGCAACTGTCTGGGGAAATCTGGCTTTTAGAGCCATATTCCTGCAGGTTTCCTACCCCTTCAGCAAAGCTCATATCAGGTTTCTAGAAAATGTGTTGCCAAGGAGAGCAGAGGATACCAGCTCCCCGCCCACAGTTTCCATGATGCAATGCAGGTGTACCCCCTGAGCCTGCTCCAGGATGGTGGGGAGGGAGCGGGGGCAGGGGGGGTCCAGAGGTAGAGTGTTGCATTGCTGTTTTCTCCCCTGCCTGCCTTCTTCCCCTCCTTTGAGCGCATGGTGGCTAATTCATTTTCTGGTTCTTGCTGTCAGCAGACAAAATGTGGCTCCTATACTAATTACCACCAGTATGCTCATCAGAAGCCTGATTGTATTTAACCGAATCAGGGCTTCCACATTTGCTTGGAAGGGAACTCAGCTGAAGGTTTACCAGGGAGAAAAGAAAAAGAAGCTAGGGTCTGCCAGGTGGTGGATGGTGAGTCCAGAGGGGAATAAAGGACAAAATTTTAAAAACAGCAGAGCCATGAAAAGTGCAGGGGAAAAGAGTGAAAAAGCCTGGTCAGAAAGGTCTGAAAGACCAGGAGCCTGCAAGGGGGTGAGTAGGAGAGGATTAGGCTCCTGGGTGAGTGGGGCTACCACCACAGTCAAGTTCTGTGAGCAGTCAAGTTCTGTGAGCCCCTTTAGGCTAAAAAAAAAATGCACTATCTATAAACATTAAATGCTGGAGAGTGTGTGGAGAAAAGGGAACCCACTCTTGGTGGGGATGTAAATTGAAATAACCACTAGGGAGAACAGTATGGAGATTCATTTTAAAAACGTAGGAAAAAGACTACCATATGACCTGGCAATCCAACTACTGGGCATAAACCTTGAGAAAACCACAATTCTCAAAGACACATGTACCCCAGTGTTTATTGAAGCACTATTTACAATAGCCAGGACATGGAAGCATCTAGATGTCCATTGACAGATGAGTGGATAAAGAAGTTTTGGCACATATACACGATGGAATATTACTCAGCTATAAAAACATGAGTGAACTTGAGTCAGTTCTATTGAGGTTTATGAACCTAGAGTATGTCATACAGAGAAAAGTAGGTCAGAAAGGGAAAAATAAATATCGTGTATTAATGCACATATATTGAATCTAGAAAGACAGTACTGATGAAACTATTTGCAGGACAGCAATAAAAAAACAGATACAGAGAACAGAGTTGTGGACACAGCAAGGGAAAGAGGGTGGCATGACTTGAGAAAGTAGAATTGAAACCTGCACATTACCATATGTAAAATGGACAGCCAGTGGGAATTTGCTGTATGATGCCGGGAGCTCAACCTGGTGCTCTGTGACAACCTGGAAGGATGGGATGTGGTGGGAGGTTGGAGGGAGATTCAAGAGGGAGAAGACATAAGTATACCTATGACTGATTCATGTTGACCTATGACAGAAACTAATACAACATTGTAAAACAATTATCTTCCAATTAAACATAAGGTAATTAAAAAATAAACATGAAAGTAATGGAAGCTTTTGCAAAAATCTTTGGGAGGAGGGATAAGAACAAAAATCCCTTAGAAAAAAATGGAAAGCTTCCTTATCCATTCGTCTGCTGATGGGCATCTAGGTTGCTTCCATGTCCTGGCTATTATAAATAGTGCTGCAATGAAGAAGCTGTGGTACATATACACCATGGAATATTACTCAGCCATTAAGAAGAATTCATTTGAATCAGCTCTAATGAGATGGATGAAACTGGAGCCCATTATAGAGTGAAGTAAATCAGAAAGATAAAGACCATTACAGTATACTAACACATATATATGGCATTTAGAAAGATGGTAACGATAACCCTATACGCAAAACAGAAAAAGAGACACAGATGTACAGAACAGACTTTTGGACTCTGTGGGGGAAGGCGAGGGTGGGATGTTTAGAGAGAACAGCATCAAAACATGTATATTATCTAGGGTGAAACAGATTACCAGCCCAGGTCAGATGCATGAGACAAGTGCTCTGGCCTGGTGCACTGGGAAGACCCAGAGGGTCGGGTGGAGAGGGAGATGGGAGAGGGGGGATTGGGATGGGGAATACATGTAAATCCATGGCTGATTCATGTCAATGTATGACAAAAACCACTACAATATTGTAAAGTAATTGGCCTCCAACTAATAAAAATAAATGAAAAAAAAGAAAATAAAATAAAAACTACAGTGAGATATCACCTCACTTACCTCACTTCATCATATCACCTCAGAATGACCATCTTCAAAAAGTCTACAAGCAATAAATGCTGGAGAGAGTGTAGAGAAAAGGGAACGCTCTCGCATTGTTGGTGCGAATGTAAATTGATACAGCCACTATGGAAGATGGTATGGAGATTCCTTAAAAATCTAGGAATAAAACCACCATATGACCCAGCAATCCCACTCCTAGGCATATACCTGATGAAACCAAAACTGAAAGAGACACATGTATCCCATTGTTCACTGCAGCACTATTTACAATAGCTAGAACATGGAAGCATCCCAGATGTCCATCGACAGATTAATGGATAAAGAAGTAGTGGTACATATACACAGTGGAGTATTACTCAGCCATAAAAGGAACACATTTGAGTCAGTTCTAATGAGGTGGATGAACCTAGAACCCATTATACCGAGTGAAGCAAGTCAGAAAGAGAAAGATAAATATTTTATACCAATGCATATATACAGAATCTAGAAAAATGATACTGAAGAATTTATTTACAAGGCAGCAGTGGAGAAATAGACATAAAGAATAGGCTTATGAACATGGGGAGAGGGGAGGAGAGGGTGAGATGTATGGAGAGAGTAATGTGGAAACTCACATTACCATGTGTAAAATAGGAAGCCAATGGGAATTTGCTGTATGTCTCAGGAAACTCAAACAGGGGCTCAGTATCAACCTAGGGGTGTGGGATGGGGAGGGAGATTCAAAAGGGAGGGTATATACATATACCTATGGCTGATTCATGTTTTATGTTTGACAGAAACAACAAAATTCTGTAAAGCAATTAAGATATGAATTGAAAAAAAGAAAAAAAGATGGAGGAGACATATGTACACCTATGACTAATTCAAGTAGATATATGGCAGAAATCAAACCAGTATTGTGAAGCAATTATCCTTCAGTTGCTCTGGAAACTCAAACAGGGGCTCTGTACCAACCTAGAGCAGTGGGATGGGGAGGGAGATGGGAGGGAGGTTCAAAAAGAGGGGACATATGTATACCTATGGTATATTCATATTTAGGTTTGACAGAAAACAACAAAATTCTGTAAAGCAGTTATCCTTCAATAAAAAAATAATTTTTAAAAAAGGAAAAAAGTGTTAAGATAGAAATTTTGAAAATTAATGTTAGTAAAGAAAATTCAAATATGTTAAAGACAACAAATAAATGAAGATGAGCCAAAGTTTCTAGTTGGAAAAAAAAATATTCAAATTCACACAAAATAAAGGAATAGTTATAAAATAAAACTATTTGCTTATTTTCTGTTATCATTATTTGCTTCCAGAATTTCAACTCACCTGTGACCCTGATCCCTGGCAAATATTCACTGTTGACTTTAGGGAAGACACTTATGTTTGGGTACATCCTCTTAGAATAGCAATGTAGCAGGGGGGTGGGTAACAGCCAATAAATACACTTAATTCTATTCCATGTTGCTGTGATTTGAATTTTCTTGTAATCTGCCCACTTTCCCACTGCCTTTGCAGTCTTTTCTCTTACTAGTTTATAGAGGTCTTTTTAATTATCTTTTTAGGAAAGTTGCACATATCTCCTCTGAGGCTATTGTTCATCTTTTCACCTTTTATTCATTACCTTCTGCTGCTTTCAGACCACTAGGACTTTTTTTCATAAACTATTTAAGATATTCATTTAGCTATGTTTTTCCCTAAATGTATGAAGTCCAAATGTTGTAGCAGTATATTTTTAATGTTTCAATTTTATCCAGTTTGGTATGTTCTAATTAGCTTGAATATGTTTCTCTGTACAATTAAACACAAATTTAAACTGTTTTCCTGTTAACTATCATTTGTATTTATGGTTTTTCCAGAAGTAATTAACTATAAAAATTCTAAACTGAGGCAATTACAGGTACCAGCAGTCAGAAGTTCTTCCCCAAAACCACTTATGGCAGATTTTTCCCATATATAGAAATAGCAAAATTCAGGATAATTAAAATTGGAGGAGACATTTTTCTAATTCATCAATCATTCTTGTCATTTAAAGGCTATTACTTCAAGAGTCTTTTTGTTTTTTTGTTTTATTACTTGTTGTTTTTATGTAGGGGTTGTTTGTGTATTTGTTTTTTGAAGGAAAATTTGTCAGCAAACCCCTCCTGGGCTTCCCCTTTGGGCTATTGCTGTAGATTCTAACCTACCAGGTCCCCAAGTGTGCATTTGATGGGTAAGATCCTACGCCTGGCAGATTTTTTTCAACCCCAAGAGGGTGCCCAATCCTCCCCCTACTAGAATTTTTAAAAATCTTCCTGTGAACAAGGGCACCACCATCCTTCCCATGAAAGAGTGGGGTGAAAACCAAACACCTCTGAATTTGCTGCTCTAAAATGATCCTCATTCCCATTTGAGGTATCTTTGCTTGGAATAGATGTTACCAACCAGTTTACAGCGCCATCTGGCATTCAAAACTGGGTAAGAATCAAAATGCTCTCTAAAAACACACAAGAGCTGCAGGGGGGAAAACAAAACAAAACAAAACAAAAAAAACAGTGCTCACCTGAGGGGAGAGTGTCAGAAGACTCATAAAGGGTACTGAGAAGGGACTGTGGAGACAATGATGGAGGTCAATGGGGCAGGATTTAAAAAAAAACAATTAACAGTTGCTGCAAGAATTCTAACAATCTAGAACTACCAATGCCCAAGTCCCCTGTCTCGTTTAATTTAATAAATGCAACCACTGTTACAAACTAACATCTACAAAGTGATCAATGCCTATACAAATACATTCAAAAATGCCTAAATTATTACAAATGCTGCTTTTAACTTATTTTTTAAATTGTTCTGATTTTACAACTATCATATCATTTTCCATATATAATACTCTTCCATCCTTTTCATCAGTTCTATAATGTACAATATCAAATGGATGTTATTTTGTTATCAACCATCTATAATTATCATTGCTAGTTTTTTCCACTACAATACAGTGGATATTCTTGGGTTTTTTTTTTTTTAATCTTTTCATAGAAAAAATAAGATAGTTATATCTAAATGTTGGTATATTTCACATTTTGCAAAATATTGAAAAAAAATACCTGCCCCAGAAGAGGCTTCCCTGAGGTCACATGGGTGGAACAGACACTCCAGGGTAGCCATGCCCTGATCTCAAACAGGAAATGATGACGGCTGCCAGTCTCCTAGCTTATTCTCCACAGCTAATCTCTCGAAACTCTCCCTGGTTGTGGGACAAGATTGAACTTCTGAAGACAGACTATGTGATTGAGACGCATAGAGACCAAAATATTCAAAGTGAGGCTACTCATTGTGAAACTGAGGCCTTTCAGGGAAAACAAGTTTCATGCCCAAACGTGTACACATTTTGTTCCAGGGAAGCAAGTGTGGTGAGAATCGTGTGAGGCAGCTTACTGATGCAGGAGGACAAGCTGTAAGAATACACAACCCTGTTATGGAGCTGTCTTTCTGGTGTGTGAATGCACTTCTTGCTTCCTTATAAGGCTTCATTGCCTTGTCACTATCCTCTCTGCTCACAATCCAAAAAATAGTTTGAGAAGTCTGTTTATGACCCTAAGAATTTTTCTATACCACTTTTTTTTTTTTTCCGTCCTGCTACTTTACTCATTTCTCAATGGTTCCTAAATTGTCATTTCATTTTTTGTCTTATTCCTGAGACCTAAATATTAATTTATTTAATAAATATTTCGGACACTATTTTATACTGAGTACTATCCTAGGGTCTTGAAATACTCTAGTATACAAAAAAAAAACCCTGTTTTTATAAGCTTAGAATCATAATTTACATTACATATTTATAACTAATTTATATTAAATTATCTAGTGGGTAAGGAGAAGACAGTGGGCAAAAAAGACAAATGTATCATGGTGACTAGAGAGGGGTTGTTTGAGGAGGGCAGTTTTCAGAAGTGCATAAGGTTGTTGGGAAAGAACTAGGCTGTTAATTTTAAGTGAAGAGTGGAAGGAAAGGAAACAGTTAATTGAGCAGGAGCAGAATGGGGGTTATTCAAGTCAGAGAGCAAAGGCCCTACAGGGGAGCTCATTTGTCAGTGGAATGGCAAGGGGGGCAGTGCGACCGATGTGCAGCCAAAGGCAAGGAGACATAACAGCCATTCACATAGTTCAGCTCATGCCGAGGACTCGGGTTCCAAACACTGCTGTAAACAACCATTGCAGGGGTTTGAACAGACGTGAGCCACAGTCTGACTCATTCTGCAGTACTATGTGCAGTACTATTGGCGAGGCAAGGGACAAGAAGAGAAACAGGAAAACAAGTTCAAAGACTATGACAGTCACCTAAGTGAGAGATTAATGGATTCTATCCAGGTTTCACCTACACGTCATGTTCTGTCCTCCTGCTGTTGTGTCAGATATAACAGGAGGTTATGTGAGACCCTGGCCCTGAAGGGGTCATCTTCGGAGGGTTTCTGAAATTAGTCAGAAAAATCACCATGCGTTAGAAGTAGTTGAACGAGTGTAAGAAACCACTTTGCTGTGCTAGCCCAGACCTCTGCCACCCAAAGAAATCTTATTTAGCTGGGACTCTGGCAGGATGCTGATGGTCTATAATGTGGCCAGTATGAAACCAGAATGTTTAAACATGAGCCTATTGGGGAAATGTGGTTCTTAACCTGAAAACAAAGGGCAAGGTGAAAAGTGGAGGGCAGACATGGGGTGAGGGGTTCCCTTTACCGCTCCTTTGCCTGGTCCGGATGTCTGGTTCCAAACTGACTCCTCTCTCCTCAACAGGACCACAGAGTAGCCAGGTCCTATTTTCTGCTACTATCCTGGCTTCCTGTACCACTGTGACACAGTGGAATTTAGAAGCTCTGGGCCTCACTGATGTAGGTGTGTAGAGGTTAAAAATACTGACAACGATGATGACTTATGAAGATGAAGTAAGAAGGCTCCTAACAGGCCGTCTGAAAGGTGCAAAGGTGAAGAATTTTGAAGAAGCCAGAATGAACTGAACTGAAGTCAGAATGACTGCAATCTCAGAGCACTCTGGTTTCGTTAATCTAACCTCAACCCACTATTAGCTCGCTTCTCCATTCTAAACTCTGTCCGTTCACGGACAGGGTCAGGTGTTTGGGTTATGTTGCAGTAACATATACCGTTTGTGGCGCATCTGTATTTGGAACCGGTCTCCTAGGACCACCATTCTGCGACCATTCATCTCTTAGGCAACATCTAGTGTCAATCACCTGAAGGGGAGGTGGGAAGGGATGGGTGGAGACCAGCTAGCAGTCCTGTGAGGGAGGGGTCCTCCTAGCGCCTGCGCACTCTTTTCACTGCACTGCAGGGGTCAGGGGCTTACAGGAAGGGGGTTTCGGGCGCATGCGCACTCTTGATGCACTGCAGGGACGGTTTCCATGGGGAGGGGGCTGCCTGGCGCTTGCGCACTGTTCTTAACAGCATTGCGGAGCCTGCTGTGCGGCTGCGCAAGTTTGGCACTTTCCAGAAAGCTCGAGAGCTGGGCGGGGGGATTGTGAGGGATTGTTGGTCGTCATTCTCTCTTTCTGCTCCTCCCCTCTGCCGGATCTCACAGCCCCCAAGTGTTCGTTTTGTGACATTGTACTGCATCAGTAGACCGCAGCTGAACTGTGCAAGCGCTATGCCTTTCTGTTCTCTGACAACCTATAATTGCGGTGTTGGGACTGGGAGATTACCTGTATGGGTCGCTAGAGCAGGACTAGAGTAAGATAACGAACCTTAATTTTGGAAAGAGAGCAGCTGCATGAAAGCAATTTAGGCAGATTGACAAACTGGGGGGAATGAGGTCCAAGTACTTTTCACCTCAACATCTGAGCCCCACTTCCTATGAGCCAAACTCTCACTTTGGCCATTGCAGATTGCATGGCAATCCCCAAAGTGTGTTCTGCAGAACAGCACCTCAATTGCTGCAAACTTGTTAGAAACCCAGATTCTCAGGGCACCTCAGTCGGATCAAGCTGAAACTGCAGGAGTGGGTACACAGATATTTTAAAAGGCCTCCTCCTGACTTTAATACATGCCCTAAGGTAAAATTTGGGTCAGAGTGCTGTGAGCTTGTCATGGAAACAGCCCAAGGATAATCAGGAACTTTTAATTGCATCTAAAACTGGTTTCCAGAATCTAACCTGGAAAAGACCCCATTCCCTGCCTGCTGGAATGAAACTGTTGTCTGCTGATTCTGGAATGAAAAGGGAAGGAGAGATGGGAGAGGCTAACAAAACTTGAACAACAATGGGTCTTTCTGATGCCTGGGTAATGTGTGCAGTATGGCCCCATCACTGAGCCCTGTGTCCTTTGTGGCTGTGTCATAAGTGAGAATTTGAGGGGGAAGCTTTTAAGGAGGAATGATGTTTATTTTTTTAAGGTCTCTTCAGTTCAGTTCAGTTTCAGTTGCTCAGTCGTGTCTGACACTTTGCGACCCGATAAACTGCAGCACGCCAGGCCCCCCTGTCCATCACCAACTCACAAAGTCTACCCAAACCCATGCCCATTGAGTCGGTGATACCATCCAGCCATCTCATCCTCTGCCGTTCCCTTCCCCTCCTGCCCCCAATCCTTCCCAGCATTAGGGACTTTTCCAATGAGTCAACACTTCACAAAGTATTGGAGTTTCAGCTTCAACATCAGTCCTTCCAATGAACACCCAGGACTGATCTCCTTTAGGATGGACTGGTTGGATCTCCTTGCAGTCCAAGGGATTCTCAAGAGTCTTCTCTAACACCACAGTTCAAAAGCATCAATTCTTCAGTGCAGCTTTCTTCACCGTCCAACTATCACATCCATACATGACTGCTGGAAAAACAATAGACTTGACTAGACGGGCCTTTGTTGGCAAAATAATGTCTCTGTTTTTAAATATGCTACCCAGGTTGGTGACAGACTACTAATTTCTCCCAACAAACTACTAATGGCGAAAACCCATTTTCTGGTCATTAAGCTAAGAAGTGGGCTTAAATTCAGAATCACGCATTTTTGTCTGAATTTTCCCACCAATTGCTTGTCCAAACTTTATGGTTGGGTGGAGGGGTATCTATGGTTAAAGATGGAAATAAGCAATGATGTGACAAGGGTTGAGTTATGAGGTTGAGGGGCTATAAAAACTTTTTACGCACTGAATTTGTGTGAAAGCAGTGATGTGAAAAGTCGTATTTCTCAAACTGGACCTCAAAGCTTTTTTATACTCTTCTTGCAGGTAGGCAAGAATGAGAACTAGAGGCTTTTCTCCCCCAGAGAAGAAAACAGTTACTTGTGTTGTCTTGGGAACTCCTTTGTTCAGATTTATCTGTATGTAAGTTGTTGCCAATGGGTATCTGTAGATGAGAAGCAATGCAGTGGTCCTATGTGCTCAGAGGGGTCTTCCAAAGTATCGGGGGTTTTGTTTGTGCCGTTGTGCTCCTTTGTTGTGTTTCCATTCATGTGCCCTCATGTTAGCATGATTTTGAGACAGCCTTTTGTTTGTGCATCAGGGCACACGTCAATACAAAAGATCATCATGATAAAGACATGCTCCTTGCTTACATGGGCCTTCAATCTGACCGCACTCTTCCCTGAGGTTCTCACCTCCACACATTAGAGTCTTTCTCCATAATATGCGATCCACTCTCTGGTGAACAGACAGGACAGTGAGTCCAAGTACCCTCTGGGTTTCTGAGGTGGTGTTTTCCTCTCCCATTCATCTTGGGTTTCTTCATTTATTTTGTGGGTTTTTTGTTTGTTTGGTTTGTATTACATGAATGAAATATTATCATATTTATCTTTATCCATCTGGCAATTCATGTAACATGATACCCTAAGGATCCATCCATATTGTCATATATGGCAAGATTTCATCTTTTTATGACTAGTAGTATTCCACTGCATATTATATATATACATATATATATATATATGCATACATCACATCTATCACATCTTTATTCATTAATCACTTCTTGAGTACTTAGGTTGTTTCCATATTTGCACATCTTGGCTATAAATGATGCTGTGATGAATGCAGCATATGTGTTCTTGGGGGGGTGTATGTCTTTTCAAATTACTGTTTTCATACTCTTGAATTTCCATTCAGAAGTAGAATAACTGATTCATATGATAGCTCTATTCTGAACTTTTTGGCTGTATCAATTTACATTTCCACCAACATTGCACATGTTCTCTTTTTTTTTTTTTTTTTTTCAGTGGGAAGGTTGGTTGGAGTATCTAGTGTGCCACATAGTCTTAACCCAATTTTTTTTTAACCCAATTGCTTTTTTTTTTTTTAATTTCTTTTTTTTTATCACACTTTTATTTTTTTATGTTCTCTTTTCTCTACATCATCTGCAGTACTTTCTTGCATTTTTGACAATAGCCAGGTGAGAGGTGATATCTCTTAGTAGTTTTGGTTTGCAGTTACCTAATAATTAGTGAGGTTTAACATCTTTTCATTTGTCTATTGGCTACCTTTATATCTTTTTTGGAAAAATGTCCTTCAGCTTATCTATCTTTTAATCAGGTTGTTTGGCTTTTTGGCCAGATGCCTTATATTTTAGTTTATAGCATCCCACACTTCTAAATACCTATTTATGTATCAGTTAACTTTAGTGTGTATCAAAATATCCCCCAAATTTGAGGCTTTAAACAATAATATTTATTATTTCTAATGAGTGTGTGTGTGTGTGTGTGTGTGTAGAGAGAGAGAGAAAGAGAGCTTCATGGTTCTGATCTGAGTCAACTCAGCTGAGGCTGGATGTTCTAGGATGGCCTCACTTACATATGTAAAGGTTGACTTGGTGGCAGGTTAGGTGACAGTTATGATTTAGTGATATGTCTTTCAGCATTTATCAGCCTTCCTCATAGTTATGGGATATTTATGAATGTAAGAGAAGGGCAGACCTGTGTGCAAATACTTTTTCTGCATATCTGGCTGTTTCACATTTGCAGTTATCCTGTTGGCAAAAGCAGTACATATAGCCCAACCCAGATTCAGTATGGCCAGGGGCTACCCAATGATTTGGATGCAGGGATTGGAACTTATTGTAGCCTTTTTTCACATGAGAAAGTCGACAATATGGAGGTGTTACCACCATGGCTTAAGTACTTCAACATTTGGGAGTGAGAAACACAGGAGAGGGAGCCAATAAATGTGACTGAGTTAGACCAGTCAGAGGGTTCAATGGACAAGAAGGAAAATGGAAGCCCAGAAACAGAGAGGAAGATATTTAGAAAAGAGACAGCTCATGAATCCTTCAATCTGATGAGTGGTTGGATAAGATGAACAGTGGGAAGGGTCCACCAGATTTGACAGCATGAAGTACCACAACCTTGAAACATTTATTTTGATGGAATGAGGAGGAAAATCCACCCAGGGTAGGATGAAGACTCAGATATGAATTGTTAAGGTCTATAAAAAGACCCATTATTGCTCATTTTTCTAGTCTTCCTTATGTAGGACAGATAATTTTAAATTTTCTAACTCAAAATCACTCTGAATATTACTGACCACATGGAAAATAAACACAGCATCTATCTATGATTCATGGCAATTAGAGGGTACATGATAGTCTCCAGTGAATTTATATGGCTTTAAAAAAACACCAGGCTCTATTCCTGTCCTGGTCAGAATTCTGGCGATGCAATTTGTAGATGGATATGTCCAGCTGTAAGCGTCAACATCAAGAACCTGAGGTAGATATCTATATTTAGAGTGGGAAACCACAAATAATATGATGACCCTTCAAAGCATTTTTTTAAAATAGGTATACTGAAGCAAAGAAAAAAATTTTTTTAATTATTTATCCCATTGGGTTGAAAATCAGCGCTTGCTTACTAATATATTCTAATATATCCTGAGAACATATTATAGCATTCTATTTGGAGTAGTCTTTCATTTCACAAATATTTCATCAGATGTAACAGGAATTAGTCAGCCATACCAGTTAATGACAATAGTAACTTTATTATCCATGTTGGCATTGTTTCCATATTCTTGCATATTATTTTCATAAATTTATGATTTTATAGAGCAGAAGCTATCTTAAAATGCATGTAAATAATTAGAAATTGAAAGTACTCATTATATAGATAGATGGATATTTAATCTTCTTTCCTTTTTTTCCTTTTTATTTTTTATTCCAGAATTTCAGCTAATCCTTCCTTCTCTAAATGGTTAAACATAGCCATTATGTGGAACATTGAGACTTCACACATTTGCACTACCAGTACCAATATAATGAATTCTTGTTTCTCTGCTCCTTTGACCACACCATATAAAGTAACTTTTTGTAAATTTTCACTTCAATAGGTGAAAAAAGTATATTTTAATTTTCCTATTTTCTACATGAGATTAAGCATCTTATCATTTTTTTTTTGTAATTCATTTTGTGAATTTCCTGTCAGATAGAAATTGCTTATTTTCCCCCATTAGGTGGATGTGCCTAATCTTCATCATTTTGGAAGACTTTTATACATTCTAGAGGCCAAATTTTTGTCAATCACACTTGCTACAAATAATTCTTTCTGGTTGATAGAGATCCTCAACTGATTTTAGATAGTCATTCTATGTTAATTTAAACAACTGTGAGAGATGACATAATAAATCATACCAAGCTATTTTGATAACTTTTTATTTATGCTATAATTATATAGTTAAAGAAAGTTGCAAGAATAGGACAAGGAACTCCTATGTGAATTAACCAGATGCATCATATGTTTGTTTACATTTTGCCATTATTTGATTTATTGTTCTCATCACTCTCTTTATAGACATGGCCAGATGTAGACATAACCATGCACCACACACATATGCACAGACACACACAATTTATTTCCAAGCCATTTGAAAATAAGTTAGATAAGGCAAACAGTTATACTTTGGAGTGCATTTCCAACAGCACTGACTTTCTTTATATAACCACAATTCAGGAAACTTAAGATTGATTGAAGGCCATTATCCAGTCTACAATCTATTTTTATTATTGAAGTACAGTTGATATACAAAATGAGCATCTACATTTAATTTTTATGTTTTTAGTTATCATCTTCTTTAGAGTAATTCTTCAATGTTTCTTTGATCTTGATTTTTATGCTTTTGAAGTCTATGGGATCAACTGTTTTGTAAAATACCATTTAATTTGTGTTGTCTGATGTTTCCCTGTGGTTAATATATATTCTGTGTTTTTAGCAAGGATGTTACTGAATGGATGTTGGGTCCTTCTCAAAGCTTTATTTCAGGAGATATATAATGTTGGTACTTACCAATATTGTTGATGACAACTTTGATTACTATGGTTCAAATGGATAGTTTGGTTTCTCCATGATCAGCAATTGATCTTTTTAATTAATCAAAAGCTATGAGACAGTGTAAACAGTCTGTTCCTAATCATACTTTTACTCACTGTTTTAACACAAATTGATGATTTTCTAATTCCTTCTTATCATTCCTTCTTGAGCTATTAGTTAATATCCTAATGTCAGGAAGTTTTCTTTTCACCCTCAATCAGTCATTCAGTTTTTATCAGTATGGATTCATGGATTCTCCTTTTACTCATTGGGTTCAAATCCATTATTACCTTTATTTCTTTTAAAAAACAGTTCTAAGTTTACAGAAAAACTGTGAAGATAGTACAGAGAGCGCCTCAATTCTTATTCTGGGCTCCTACAGAGAGTCTGACATCCAGTTCCCCTATATTTAACATTTTGCATAAGTGTGTTTATTATAATTTATATACCAATATTGAGATATTATTATTAATTAAAAGTCACACTATACTCAGTCCTTAATATTTACTTAATGTGTGTTATCTTTCCCATGAAACCACATTACCACATTATTTACCAAGTCCCCTTAGGCTCCTCTAGACTGTGAAACTTTCTCAACATGTCCTTGTTTTTAATGATTTTCACACTTTTGAGGAATACCAGGCAAGTATTTTGTGCGGTGTCCTTCAAATGTGCTTTATTTGACGTTTTTCTCATGATTACGCACGTCTTTAGGTTTGGGGGAGAAGAATCACAGAGCACAAGCATCATTTCTATTGCATCAATTCTATCATCATTCTATCAATCTGACTTAGCACTTGAACACCTGAGGTAATGTTTGTCAACTTTTTCCACAGTCAAGTTATTCCTTTTCCTCCCTTCTACATTTCACTTTTTGAAGTATGTCACTATGAGCTGCCTACACTTCAGAAGTGAGGATGTATGTTCTATTGACTTGTGGGGGAGGGCAGATATCTATATAAATGATTCAGGGTTATTTCATATGAAATATGTGTCTTATTTATTCATGTGTTAATTTATTAAGTTATTTATGTATATAAGTCTGGACTCATGGATTTTTATTATTTTTAGCCACACTGAAAGGCATTGGACTCATGGCTTTTTGTGTTATGTTAAGGGATATAATTGAATACTGCTTTATTTATTTTGATGCACATGTTTTTACATATCTACCTCATTCAAGCTGACTTCTGTACCCTTTGATATGTTCCCATTTTTTTCCCAAGCATTTCCTTACTCCAACATTATTTTGCTTCAAAAATAGACTCTTTAGTTCTTGCTTCTTTGATTTGAAATATCCTATTTATAATGCATTAATTTTTCATATATACATAGGTCAGACTCAGCTTTATGTTTTTTTAACATTCTTTTTCACCAGCTCTTGTGGGTCATCCAGAATGAGAAATGCATTAGTACAATCACGAGGCTGAGGCTTCTATAAGCCCATAACCCTGTGAAGATTCTAAAATTAAGTAGCTTATGCAAGATTTTTTCATAGTTTAAAAATTGTGAGGCTAAGGATATTTTCTCAGAGTCCAATTTTTTTTTCATTAATCATTGATCATCTCATTTCAAGTCTTTACTTTAAAATATATCCTTTCTGTTTTTGTCTTATTACTACTCACAATTTTCTAGTACATTTTCTAATTCTTTGTATGACATTTTTCTGAAAATTTTGGCCAAGATGTGCCACAAAAACTTTTTCCCCGAGACTCACTCTTTATTTATGTTCTTGGGTCTTTGGAGTTCTCGAGAACTGGTGAGCCCAGGCGGGGGGGAAAATGGATTATAAGGAGAACAACTCTTTGGACACTTTATTTTGTGAACTTTTCTCAACACATAGAGATTGCCCTATACTATTCTTTTGCTAAAACGCTTGAAATCTAACTGAAAATTTACATCAGTATCCCATCCTCAAAGGAAATCTGTTAGCCCCAAGAACAACTCCATTGTCCTCTTAAAAATTCAACTCATTCATGTGTGGGGTGTCAGTGTTAGCGATTATCAGCGATCCAAGTTGTAGCGCCATCTGTCATCCAGAAATGGAAGTACGGAGAACAGGATAAAATTAAATTGCTAAGAACCCAGGCTCCCAGCAGCGGCTGAAGATGTTAATGATTATTCTGAATAGAGAGATCAGAGTCCTGGAAAGAGCAGAGGCCGAGGAACTACTGGTAAGGACTTCAATGAAGAGAATAGTAGAATACCTTCTAAATTGTAGAATAGATGGTCAACATAAACATATAAAAATTACAGATGCTTACAAGTTAAAAAAAAATTAATTATACACAGTATTTTTCTATTTCATTCCATACTACATTTTAAACTTGTGTACATATTCAGATTGCGGGAAAATTTATAACATATTATATTCTTTATCTATATCTTCTTGTTCTTTAGCTGCTAAGTCCTGTCCAACTCTTTTGTGACCCAAAGGACTGTAAATTGCCAGGCTCCTCTGTCCATGGGATTTATCAGGCAAGAATACTGGAGTGGGTTGCCATTTCCTTCTCCAGGGGATCTTCCCAAACCAGTGGATTATTTACCACTGAGTCATCAGAGAAGCCCTATCTATCTCTATCCATACTTAATTTGTCTATGCCCCAATAAATTTCACACTTTCAGTAAATGTATTAACAGAAGAAACAGGTCAATAAGCTGTCTTAAGATGTGTAAATACCAAATAAGCAGTTCTCAAAGGTGAATATTAATACTTCATTTTTTTCTCCAATCAAGTTAACATGGCTCCTATTGTTAGGTTACTTTAGTTTTGCAGGAAGATACCATTTTGTACTGTTTTATTTAACTTATTTGTCTTCTCTTCTAAAAACAACCTGTTTATATTACTTATTACATGTTTAAAGTTGTTTTTGTTTCCTCTTATTTAGGCCAATCTGTGCTCTGAGTATTACACTGACTACTACCCTCAGTTCAGTAGAGTTCAGTCTCTCAGTCATGTCCGACTCTTTGCAACCCCATGAATCGCAGCACGTCAGGCCCCCTTGTCCATCACCAACTCCCAGAGTTTACTCAAATTCACGTCCATCAAGTTGGTGATGCCATCCAGCCACCTCATCCTCTGTCGTCCCCTTCTCCTCCTTCCCTCAATCCCTCCCAACATAAGGGTCTTTCCAATGACTCAACTCTTCACATGAGGTGGCCAAAGTCCTGGAGTTTCAGCTTCAGCATCAGTCCTTCCAATGAACACCCAGGACTGATCTCCTTTAGGATGGACTGGTTGGATCTCCTTGCAGTCCAAGGGACTCTCAAGAGTCTTCTCCAACAGCACAGTTCAAAAGCATCAATTTTTTGGCATTCACCTTTCTTCACCATCCAACTCTCACATCCATACATGACCACTGGAAAAATCATAGCCTTGTCTAGATGAACCTTTGTGGGCAAAGTAATGTCTCTGCTTTTTAATATGCTATCCAGGTTGCTCGTAACTTTCCTTCCAAGGAGTAAATGTCTTTTAATTTCATGGCTGCAATCACCATCTGCAGTGATTTTGGAGCCCAAAAAATGAAGTCTGACACTGCTTCCACTGTTTCCCCATCTATTTGCCATGAAGTGATGGGTCCAAATGCCATGATCTTAGTTTTCTGAATGTTGAGCTTTAAGCCAACTTTTTCACTCTCCTCTTTCACCAAGAGGCTTTTTAGTTCCTCTTCACTTTCTGCCTTAATGGTGGTGTCATCTGAATATCTGAGGTTTTGATATTTCTCCCAGCAAGCTTGATTCCAGCTTGTGCTTCTTCCAGCCCAGTGTTTCTCATGATATACTCTGCATATAAGTTAAGTAAGCAGGGTGACAATATACAGCCTTGACGTACTCCTTTTCCTATTTGGAGCCAGTCTGTTGGCCCATATCCAGTTCTAACTGTTGCTTCCTGACCTGCATATAGGTTTCTCAAGAGGTGGGTCAGGTGGTCTGCTATTCCCATCTCTTTCAGAATTTTCCACAGTTTATTGTGATCCACAGAGTCAAAGGCTTTGGCATAGTCAATAAAGCAGAAATAGATGTTTTCCTGGGACTCTCTTGCTTTTTTGATGATCCAGCAGATGTTGGCACTTTGATCTCTGGTTCCTGTGCCTTTTCTAAAACCAGCTTGAACATCTGGAAGTTCACAGTTCGCATATTGCTGAAGCCTGGCTTGGAGAATTTGGAGCATTACTTTACTAGCGTGTAAGATCAGTGCAATTGTGCAGTAGTTTGAGCATTCTTTGGGATTGCCTTTCTTTGGGATTGGAATGAAAACTGACCTTTTCCAGTCCTGTGAAACTCAACCACTGCTGAGTTTTCCAAATTTACTGGCATATTGAGTGCAGCACTTTCACAGCATCATCTTTCAAGATCAGAAATATCCTCTGGAGAAATAACTTCAGAAAGAATTGTAGTCTTAGCATATTACATATAAACATTAGTACTATTTTTTAAAGAAAAATGTAAACCTTTTCTGGTTATTCTTCGATTTCATGTGAACATCTATATTAGCAAAACATTTTACTATTGTTTTTCTTTCTTTCAAAAATACATTTATGACACTTTTGGATTATTTATATGTATTGCCAAAGAATCAATGTTATTTAATGAATGCTAAAATATTTATCTATCCACTGTAAGTTTGTCGCTTTTAAATAAAAGATCATTTTTAGATGAACAACACATAACTGATAAACAACAAAGATGTGGGAATTAGTTCGTTGTATAATATGTATAATACAACAAACTAATACCTTGTCATAATCTATAATGGAAAATTATGTGTATAAGTGAATCACTTTACGTCTGAAAATAACACCACACTGTAAATCAAATATACTTCAATTCAAATATATATTTAAAGTTCATTTTTATTAAGCCAAGTTATATATAAAAAATATATTCAGTGAAAGATGGGAACTGGAATACCCTGAAAAGTGTGGAAGTGTTTTTGGGTTTTTTTGTTTGTTTGTTTTTGTTTTTTTTTTAGAGTATTTTTACTGTGCTTTTGTTGATTCTGTACATTTGCCTAAATATCTTAAGGCATGTGCTACTTTGTTACCTGTTCTCTCAACATTTTAAATTCAGCTTTTCAGTCAGCCTGTAGAATGCAGCTACAGAACCTATCAGCTGTAAAATTTTCTTTACAAAACGACCTGAAGGGCATTGTTCTGTAAGCAATGGTAAAGGGAGTTTATTTTACGCTATTTCACACTTGTTGTATGGAGCCTGGCGGGCTACAGTCGGTGGGGTCATTAAGAGTTGGACACAACTGAGCGACTGAGTACGCATGCAGACACACTTATTGTATTACTATGCTGAAAAACAGCGAGGATGTGGGAATTTAAAGCGGGGGCCTTCCGGGAAAAGAGCATTGCGGAAATTTCTCCCCTTGCTTATGAGGAGCGCAAAGTGAACACTACAGGACCCTCCGGGTCTCTGGACACTGGCCCCCTCCCGGCCGGGATGCCCACTGTCAGCGAGCCCTGCAAAGCACGGCCACCAAAAAGCATGGATCCGGAAGGCCGTCCTGCCGAGCGCAGCGGGGCGGTCACGTGACTGTCCCGGACGATGGCGACCCGCAAGGGCTAATTCTAACTGCGTCTGTTCTGTAGTGTCAGATGAGACTATGTGAAGTGTTTTGTCCGCTGCTGGCATCCGTCACTTGGCCCTCTACAGGTCCGTCCACGCTTTAGGAGCTCGCTGCGAATTTCCCATGGGTCTTCTGCTCCGCGGAGCCCGAGTACAATATGCGCTAGTAGATATGGCTAGTTAACCGGGCAGGTGGTTTCTTCTGGGGAGTTTGGATCCCTAGATTTTGATACCTGATTTTCAGCATATACAGAATCTGGCTTTTTCAGGAAAATTTAAAAGCACACTTTTAACATCCATCGCTTTTTATATTTATATGAAGTCGGTAAATAGTTATTTGTGATATTCCTTTTAAATGTTAGTGCTTTCTGTTTTTACTTTTAGTTTAAGTAGTCAGGATTTCTTCACAAATTTAGATTTGGATACTGATTACTTATTTCAGTGTTTTGCAAACTTTTTCATGCACCCCAATAGTTCCGGGTGTTGGGGGTGGGGTCTTTGGGAAGCTTGGAGGCTGGTATTTTAGTGTCACACATGTTAAGAATTCTGTGATTATTGCAAATTTTGCTTTGCTTCCAATTTCAAACTTTTGTGATTTTACTCCCAGCCTTTTAAATTTAAATTTTAATAATTTAATGATGCACAGCTTGCTAATGAAGGAGACACAAGAGACAGGGGTTTGATACCTGGGGTGGGAAGATCCCCTGGAGAAGAAAATGAGAGCAAGGTGCAGTATTCTTTTCTGGAAAATTCCATGGACAGGGGAGCCTGGTGGGTTACAGGCCATGGAGTCAGAAAGAGTCGGACACAACTGAGTGACTAAACATACACAACATAACAATTTGCATTTTGTTGTTTTAATTTCAAAATAGCTCTTGGACTTTCCATTCGAACCTCTTCCATATACAACTCCTCTTACCCACTACCCTTGAATCTCACTTTGGACCTATTCAATTTAAGAGTTTTAGGAATTTAATGAGGGTCCAATGGTTAGGACCCCACGTTTTCACTGCTAATGACACAAGTTCATCCTTGGTGGGGGAATTTTGTTGCACATACACCCCACCCTTGTTCCATCTGTGATATATTCTAGTTCAAGCTTTTACATCTCAGTTTCAGGAATCACTTCTACAGTGCACCACACAAAAGAGTAGGTCTCTTTTCCTTCCTGTGCATTGTAAATTACTCAGAATTTACCTCTTTGGTCTTCTGTAGTCTAAAAATTATTACAGAATGACATGTAATAAGATAAAGAAGAAGCAGGGAAAACCCAATAACATGAAATTCTTGATAGGAAAACTGGTATTAATGTTCAACTCTTGATAGCTCTATACTTTTCCTATATGGAATATTCATAACTGTATACATAATTATTTTGCTGTGTTAACTTTCTAATTTTTGAAAGAAGAACTTTTGTTGATAAAAGTTTAAATTATACCTGGACAAAAGTTACATAATGAAGGACCTTCATCTACCTTATGACTCCTGCAACTTGTAACCACCAACATCCATATCTTGATGTCTCTTTTTTTTCAGACTTATGCTTATAAAATACATATGCATGCATTTATTTATCTGTATGTTTTCACATGTAAACTTATGTAGAGAGCACACAATGATAATTGTTTTATTTTCACTCTATATACCATGTCCTCATATTACCACAAGTCAAAATTGGCATTCTTTTATTTGATTAGAACATTGTCACTCATTAAAAATGTAGGTATGTGTTATACCCACTGCATATACCCTAGGGATGGAGTAGGTACTGTAAGTGGCAAAAGGTTATATAGGTACTGAATATTAAGTAATGTAACCAGAACACTATCACCTTTGTTCTCTACACCACCATCCTCTTTACCCCTGTGTAGGCATTAATTCTTCTCATTGTCATGTTGTCACTTACTGTACATTATTAATTTACATTAATTAACATTGTTAACATTATTGATTTACTTCAGATGTTTGCATAGTAATCTCATAAAGGTGTGCCATAATTTGTTTACTCAATCATCCCATTAGTCTTTTATGGCTATGTACAGAATTTAGTTTGTTTTCCATTTTTTCATTTATATTTTAACTTTTTGCCCAAATAAGCAATTTTGGATTATGCCTTCCCTGTACATTTATCTGTGCTAAAGTTCTTATATGTATATAAAATATATTTGTAGGATTTTAACTTCCAGATCAAAGTGTGCATCTCTGCAATCTTACTGCATAATAGCAACTTATTCTCCACATTATATTATGTCTTACTATATTACGCATCATCCTGTAGAGCTATGTTATATGCTATAATATGAGGAATATTTTTTCCATTTATTTTTATTAGTTGGAGGCTAATTACTTTACAATATTGTATATTATCAAGGAATATTTTTATTTTGAAGAAATATCATCTCATTCACAAATCAGAGTATGTTAAGTCTTTCATTTTCCTTTAGAAGCTATATCAATACTGTCTATTGCTTCTAGATAACCTTTTACAGTACTTTGATAAAATTTGCTTGAGAATGATATGATTGGTAGGCTGATCAAAGAGTAACAATAAATCAGAAATGAGAATAGAGAAAAGGAAAAGCATGAAAGTGCCATTTATGAAGAACAACACCCACGGCTTTCTGGGAGACTTTTGTGTTGGATTCTGGTGTAAGGTCTGCCCAGGGTAATGCAAGCTAACTGAACTTAAGAAATCTGGTTATTAAAGGAAAAAGAAAACTAGTTTCTTAGAGACTTAATGAAGGTTTATTTTTATTGCATCAAAAATTCAAGTCATGGGACGTCCGTGGTGGTGAGGTGAATAAGACTCTGACTGTCATAGCATGGGACACAGGTTCAATTCCTGATCCAGGAAGATTCCACGTGCTGCTGAGAAAATAGGCCCCTGCCTGACAATTACTGGCCCTGCGTGCTGCAGCTACTGAAGTACATGTGCCTTCCTGTGCTCTGCAACAAGAGAAGCCACCACAGTGAGAAGCCAGTGCACCACAATGAAGAGTAGCCCCCACTTGTCGCAACTAGAGAAAGCCTACACAAAGCATTGAAGAACCAGCAGAGTCATAAATTAAAAATTAAAAGTTCAAAAACTGGTAAGCAAACCTGAAGTATTATGGAAGCTCAAGAGTGTCCTGATAGTTGCAGCCTCCTGTGTTTCCCCACCACCCTTAATATGTAAACCTTCATATTCCTGCCATCTGAAAAAAGAAATGAAGGAGGCAATGGAGATTACCTTCACATCTCTTGACAGATGGCATGTATGTGTATCACATGCACTTACTTCTCTTACATGCTTGCCTGTTGTGGGTTTAATACAGGAACTTAGGGCTTTGTAGTGGGGAGAATCATTTTATGTTTAATCAGAGGTGAAAAATTTACTATTTATGGCATGATATGACTCATGAAAAAGTCTTTGAACAGTTTTTGAAATATAGAATTAATTTAGTTATTATTTATCCATTATCTTAATAGTCACTTGCATTTATACATCTTGTCTTAAAGATAAAAACACAATATATGATCACTCCAGAAGACCAATTTAAGAGATGCAGTCAGATAAGTGCAACTTAAGACAACATCGTGATGCCACTACAAACAGAATGGCCAAGTCTGGAATCCTGACAACAGTAAATGCTCATAAGGACATAAAACAATCAGAAACTCTCATATCATCACCTCGTGCCTCTTGGTATCTATAGAAAGGAATTGAAAATTCATGTTCACACATCCACCTTAACAAAGATGGCATAGCAACTTTATTTATAATTGCCAAAGCTTGGAAGCAACTAAGATGCCCTTTCATTGGTAGGTAAATGGATAAACAAATTCTGTTACTTCAGACAATGGAATATTATCTAGCACTAAAAACAAATGAACTGTCAAACCTTGAGAAAAAACATGTGGAAGAGGTATAAATGCATATATCTAAATGGAAGATGACAATCTGAAAAAGCTACATACTATATGATTCCAAGTATATGCCATTTTAGAGAAGGTAAAATTAAAAAAAGAAGAAAGCCAGAGGTTGGGGAAAGGGGGAAGTGTTGAATACGTGCAGCATAGAGGATTTCCAAGACAGTGAGAATACTCTCTATTATACTATATTGATGGATACCTGTCGTTATATTGTCCAAACTCACTGAATGGGCAATATCAAGAGTGAACCTTAATGTAAACTCTGCATTTCAGATGACTAAATTTCAATGAAGTTTCATCAGTTGTAGCAAATTACCACTCTGGGGAGTGATAAGGATGATGGGAGAGGCTGTACACATGTAGGGCAGGGGATTTGTGGGAAATCTCTGTATCTCACTCTCAATTTTGTTATGAACTTTAAACTGTCAAAAATATCCTTAGGGAAAAAAAGACAGAGAGAGGCGCAAGACTAATACTGAGAGCATAATCTTTAAAGTCACACTTTTTTTTTTCACAACAAGACTATGGTATTAGCATGAACAATATAGTCTAGCCAAACTCAATTTTGAGCCTTAAAAAGTAACATTGTGAAGCATTTTGCATAAATTATTTATGTACCTTGCTCTCCTATGTTTCTTATTGTATCATGTTCCTTCCCGCAATGATGCATTTTTGGCGTACTACATTAAAACATTACCTTTACTGCTGACTTTTGCCCTGGCCATGTGTAAAAAGACACATCTCAGTTGCTCCTGCCTGGGAAAATCCATAAACATGTTCATAAATGAAGAGAGGAAACCCAAAAAATTAGTTAACTCACAATATCATGTCTATGGAGTTGCAAAGTTTTCAAGAGTAAAACAAGAAATCTCAGTTTTGCCAAATCAAAGATTCAAAATGTTGAATCAAAGACTATTTGCCAGTTGAAATCTTAAAATGAAAAACTATCCTGTTTAACGTATATTTTTAGTTACTAGGGATTTAAATTAAGTTACTAAGAAATTAAAGAGCACACCAGGAACATGTTGGTTCTTGCTGGGAACCTGCTTAGCAAAACAGAACTGTAAGGTGTCTTGAGAGATCTTAAAAAATAATGTTAATAAAGTAGTCCTGGCCCCTTCATCTTTGTTCCCAGTAATAACATCTTATGTAACTAGAGTACAGTTATCAAAGCCAAAAAATTGACCTTGATACAATACCATTAACAAAACTACACAGATTTTTTGGATTACACCCATTTTAATATGCATGAAGACAGTGTTAGTCACTCAGTCCTGTCACTCTTTGTGACTCCATGAACTGTAGCCCACCAAGCTCCTCTGTCCATGGAATTCTCCAGGCAAGAATACTGGGGAGGACTGCCATTTCTTTTTCTAGGGGATCTTCCTGAGCCAGGGATCGAACCCAGGTCTCCTGCACTGCAGGCAGATTCTTTACCATCTGAGCCACCAGGAAAGCTCTTTAATATGCATAATTTGTTGTATATAATTTTATAAAATTTTGTCACATTTACGATTTGTGAAACAACCATCACATTCAGCACACAGAATTTTGCCATCACCACTCTTGAAAAATCTTTCGCATGCTGTGCTGTGATATTAATATTAACATCTTCTCCTACCCTTAGTCCCTCTCCTCCACTGACCTGGTCTCCATAACTGCATTTTTATAATTTCAAGAATGTTATGTAAATTAAATCCTATGAGATGTAATATTTGAGATTGATTTCTTTTCATTCAAGCTAATGTTTTGAAATACATCCAGAGCATGCATGCATCAATAGTATACTCCTTTATATTGCTGAATAGCATTCCATTGCATGGATATAACATTGCTGGTTTTCCCACTCATCCAGTGAAATACATTTGGGTTATTTCCTGTTTGTGGACATTACAGGAAAAGCTGCTGTGAATGTTTTTGTATTGCTTTTTGTGTGAAAATTTATATCATTTCTCTAGAGTATATTCCCCCTGGTGACATTGATAGGTCATATGTTAAATGTATTTTTAACCTTATAAGAAACTGCAAAACCGTTTACAAGAGTGGCTGTACTGTTGCATATTCCCACATCACTTGTTTTTGTTTTCCTTTTTAAAATATTTAGCCATTTTAGTAGGTACAGTAATATCTCACAGTGGCTTAAATTTGAGTTTCCTTAATTGTTAAGTATGTTGAATATCTGTCATGTGCTTGTATGCTATTCATATCTTCTCTTTCGTGAAATGTCTGTTCCAGACTTTTCCATTATTTAGAACTTTTTTATTTATTTTAGACAGTTCTTTGCATATTTTAGATATGAGCTCTTTGTCAGATATATGATTTGCAAATATTGTCACTCATTCTGCAGCTTGACTTTCCCAGTTTTTTAATCTTATCTTTCACAGGAAAAAGTTATTAATTTAGAAATCCAAAAGTTGATATTTTTGATATTTTTATTTTATAGATCATGCTTCTGGAGTCGGATCAAATATCTTATCTCCTAACCGTAAGTCAGTGAATTTTATCCTATTTTCCTGTAAAGGTTATACAGTTTAGCATTTTAAATTTAAATGGTTGATTTTTGCATAAGGTATGAGGTATGAATTGAGATTCATTTTGCATGTGTGTGTTCAACATACAACGAGCACCATCTATGTGAAAAAGTGTTTCTCCACTGAATTCCTTTTATATATTATGTTTTGGCTTAAAATTACTACAAAGTTAGTGTAGGTGATGGAATTCCAGTTGAGCTATTTAAAATCTTGAAAGATGATGCTGTTAAAGTGCTGCAGTAAATCAATATATCAGCAAATTTACGGAACCCAGCAGTGGCCACAGGAATGGAAAATGTCAGTTTTCACTGAAATCCCAAAAAATGCAATGCCAAAGAATATTAAAACTACCATACAATTGCACTCATTTCAAATGCTAGCAAGATTATGCTCAAAATCCTTCAAGTGAGGCTTCAACAGTACATGAACTGAGAACTTCCAGATGTACAAGCTGGGTTTCAAAGAGGCAGAGGAATAAGAGATCAAATTGCCAAAATTCGTTGGATCTTAGAGAAAGGAAGGCAATTCCAGAAAAACATATACTTCTGCTTCCTTGACTCCTCTAAAGCCTTTGACTGTGTGGATCATGATAAACTGTGGAAAATTCCTAAAGAGATGGGAATATCATACCACCTTTTCTGTCTCCTGCAAAACCTGTATGCAATTCAAGGAACAACAATTAGAACAAGATATGGGACAACAGACTGATTCAAAACTGATAAAAGTGTACAACAAGGCTGCATATTGTCATCTTGCCTATTTAACTTCTATGCAGAGTACATCATACCAAACATCTTGCTGGATGAATCTCAAATTGGAATCAAGATTGCTGGGAGAAATATCAACACCTTCAGATATGCAGATGATACCACTCTAACGGCAGAAAGTGAAGAACTAAAGAGCCACCTGATGAGGGTGAAAGAAGGGAGTGAAAAAATCGCTTAAAACTAACTGTTTAAAAAGATGAAGATCATGACATCTGGTCCCATCACTTCATGGCAAATAGAAGGGGAACATGTGGAAGCAATGACAGATTTTAGTTTCTTGGGCTCCAAAATCACTGTGGACAGTGACTGCAGGCATTAAATTGAACAACTCCTGCTCTCTGGAAGGAAAGCTATGACAAACCTAGACATCATGTGTTAAAAATAGATATATCACTTAACTGACAAAGCCTGTATAGTCAAAGGTATGATTTTTCCAGTAGTTATGTACAGATGTGGAGAAGGAAATGGCAACCCACTCCAGTATTCTTGCCTGGAGAATCCCATGGATGGAGGAGCCTGGTAGGCTACAGTCCACGGGGTCGCAAAGAGTCGGACACGACTGAGCGACTTTCTTTAAGAGACCATTAACTCAGAGCGGTCTTCCGAAGTTCCCTAGGTTTCTCTCTTAGTCCCCTACTGGGACTTCTACAGCTATCTGTATTCTATCCCTTTCATTGGTGGTTTTGATTTGGAAACTGACATTTTGTAAAGCTCCCCACGTGATCCCCTGGTGGCACCTGGGTTACACTGAGAATCAGAGCTGTAAGATGTTTCCCTGTTCAAAACAACTCAATAACATCTAGTATGGGGGGGGGGGGGCAGGGAACAAGCCCCATGAGATGACATACACAGGGAGCAAGGAGGCTCCACAGTTCACGGGGCTCATCCACACTCATCTTTGCACCCTCAGATCCTCCTGACATCAGCAAAGCTATCTGGGGAATTCTGGCAGGTGGAACTCCCTGTTTCTGCTTCTTAAGGATGAGAAACACAGCCTGTGGAATTTGCTTGGAGGCAGAAAGTCAAATCTTCACCTTGAAGGCAAGGAAGACAGCTGGAATGGCTCTCCAATTTGCTGACATCCACTTCTGTTGCTGAGGACGAGGAACTCATATGGCATGAGACTGGCGGGCACTCCCAGCCAGCCACAGAAAAAAACGCTGAGGCATCAGAGGGGAAAATGCCCTGCCTTCTGTCCATCACAATGTCAGGGCTCCAGGCTGACTTGTTTGCATACTCAGCCAGGAGGCTCAGCCCCATGAGGGTAGAGGAGCAAGGTGGGGACAGAATCGTGACTGTTGGAGTGGCCTTTACCGGTCGCTGAATCATCTGCCTTCCCCTTCAGCTGTCCTGGCCCTGCAGACTGCAAAAGGCTATTCTGCCAGGCGGCCTGGGCAGGGGAGAGGGCCCAGCGTGGACGCTCCAAGGTCAGAGTTGGTCCATAAAGAAGGCTGAGCACTGTAGAATTGATGCTTTCCAAATGTGTTGCTGGAGAAGACTTTTGAGAGTCCTTTGGACTGCAAGGAGATGAAACCAGTCAGTCTGAAAGGAAATTAACCCTGAATGTTCACTAGAAGGACTGATGCTGAAGCTGAAGCTTTGACCACCTGATGTGAAGAGTTGATTCATTGGAAAAGACCCTGATGCGGGGAAACACTGAGGCAAAAGGATAAGGGGGTTGCAGAGGATGAAATGGTTAGATCACCGATTCAGTGGACGTGAATTTGATCAAACTTTGGGAGATAGTGGAGGACAGAGAAAGCTGACATGCAACAGTCCATGGGGTCACAAAGAGTAGGACATGACTTATAGATTGAACAACAGGTTATAAACTCTTTTCTGTTCCATTGATATATGTCTCTATTTCCACCAAACCTTATAGCGCCTTGATTATTGTAGCTACACAGTCTCAAAATCAAGTAATGTGATTCCTCCAATTTTATCATTTTCTCTTTCAAAATTGTATTAGCTACTTTAGTTATTTTGACTTTCCATGTTAATTTTATAATATAACTGTTCATATCTACAAAAATATTTTCTTGGATTTTCATAGAAATTTCTTTACCTATAAATCAATTTGTATAGAACCATTTATTTGCTAAGCTGAGTCTTCCATTCTCTGAACAAGATATATCTTTTCACTTATTTTGGTCTTTGTTGATTTTTTCATGGAATAATATTCCTAGAGGTAGACAAAGAAGAAGTAACTTTTTAAATTAGTATTCTGTAATTTTCAGTGTAAAGATTTGGTATATGTTTCATTTTAATATTCTCTGGTTTTCATTTATAGTGTTTTTGTTTGTTTCTTTTTAACTAGCCACATGGCCTGTGGAATCTTAGTTCCCCAACCAGGGATTAAACCTGTGTGCCTTGAAGTGGAAACACATTTCCTTTCATTTTCCCTTATTGAATTAGCTAAAGAATCTGGTTTTTAAAAAAAGCAAAAATATCTATGTAAAAAACCAGTGGTGAGAGTGGACATCTTTACCTTGTTTCAATCCTAAAAACAAAACATCAATTATTTAACATTATGCATGATGTCAGCTGTAGGTTTTCTTTATCAGTTTTAGGAAAATCCCATCTTTGGCCTTTGGGCTATTGCTACTCTTCTGACAGATCTGATCCATAATGGATGCTAGAGTTTGTATGCCTTGAATCTCTCTAAATTAATAAGCCTAGAATATGATCTACCACACAAAAATGAAGACAAAATAGAAATTAATCTTTAAATGAATTTACAAATCCTTTGATATTCTTTTTCTAAATGTTATGTTCTGAATAAGATTTTGATCCAGAGTTATGAATATTTTATCCTTACCCTCTGTAGCATAAAGAGTGATGACCAAGAAACATGTATTAATAAAGAAGGATGCAAAATTGTATGTGTGATTTCCACCTTTACTGTTGACACCCATTCTGCAAGTTTCCACATAGGTAATTGTGCCAGCATGTGAAAATAGAAAATCCGTAGCCATGCACATGTGTTCATGCATGTGCAGAAAATGAAAGCCTTGCCATGGATACCACCAGACTAAGAGCAGTTTTGGTAAAATTTGGAAAAAAAAATACTAAAATTGGTAAGCTATAGTAACTAATGGGCTTCCCTGGTGGCTCAGCGGCAAAGAATGAACCTGCCAATGCAGGAGATGCAGGTTCACGTCCTGGGTCAGGAAGATCCCCTGAAGGAGGAAATGGCAACACACTCCAGTATTCTTGCCTGAGAAATCCCATGATAGAGAAGCCTAGTGGGCTGTAGTCCAATGGGTCGCAAGAGTCGGACATGACTTAGTGACCAAACAACAACAACAATAGTGACTAATAAGGAGTTGGAAATATTTATCAAAGGAGGTACTGTAATAGGACTGACTCTTGTGATTAAGAGTTTACTTGATCTAAGAGGGGAAAACTGCCCAGAATTAAAGAAGAGATGCAGATGAGATAAGAAGCATCATTGTTCTTTAGGCAGTCTTAAATAGTGGTGTGAGAATAAGAAGGCCATAAAAGAGAATGAGATGGAAGTCAGGGACTCATATCCTGCCATGAGATCAGAACATAACAACTGAAACAAGTTAATTTTCAAATTTGAATCCTCTTCACATTGGTTCACAACCACACACAAGAGGGACTCCCTACAGAAGGATTCATTTTACATAAAGTTGGGAATCATGGAATGGAATTACATAGTTATTACAATATATGTGTTCTCTTACCATTTTAGTGTGTAATTTAGTGTATGAGAGACAACTTCTGTATTGAATTTTTTTAATGTAAGTTTATAATAAAAATAGAAATTTTCTTTAAAAAACAAGTGTGCTTTTGCACACTACACTATTGTAAAGTAGTTAGCCACCAACTAATAAAAATAAATGAAAAAGAAACAAAAAACAAAAGCAATAGTAAAATAAACAGGTATATCCATGCACCCAGATTCAAAAGTATTACCACATTATTACTACAACTCCTATATACGTGTGAAGGAGACGATTGTAAATAAGAATATCATTGTCTACATTTTCACAAAATAAGGATGGCCTTCTATATACACATACCTAGACCACTTTACACAAAAATGAGGCAGATACTTCTCTGAGTTCATGATTTCTGTTTCGTATTAAAATTTCTCCCAAAGCTTTTACAGCTGACACCCAACCTCCTCTCCTCCCTGCCCCCACGTCTGCCCTCAACCAGGATGTGACAGAAAATTCTTTATTGCTGTTGTTTTTGTCTTTAAAGTCTTTGTGAATTTAGGCAATCCCTCAACATGTCTCCTTTTTATTTTTTTAGTATGATACATTCTCAGTGACTTAGTCCGTGGCACACCTCCTCTTTTTCCTTCCCTGCTTTTTAGAACCTCTGGAAATTTCCACCCTTTGCTCCAGCAACAGCCAGTAGCAGCCAGAGAAGCCAGCCCTAAGCGCTCCCTGCCCACGCGCAGCTGACCCTCCAAGCACTGTTGGTATTTTCTCCCTTCAAGGGCCTCACCAGGGTGAGTGGAGCTGGGGGCCTCTTTGCAGGGTCTGCTACACAGGAAAGGCCAAATGCTCCCTGCTTTCCCTCTGGGGCCAGTTGGAGAGTTTGTATAAAGAATGTTTGTTCAGAAATCATACTGCTTGCTCTATGTTACCTTGTAGTGTTTGTTCCTGCGTTTTTCTATTCTGGTATGGAAGTTTATTTAATATGTGTATATATTCTCATTATTTTAACTCACATAAACCTTATCTACAGACAGATTTGTATTTTATATCTTGGATACTTATCACTGTTGCTTTTAAAAAACACATTCATAATCATTTTCAGAGTCTTTTCAAGTATTTTAATCTACTCAAGCATTGTTCTTTACGGAACTGAATGGGATTTTTTGTTTGTTTGTTTGTTTAGGAAAGGCAGAAATGTTGCAATTTCCCTTTTTTAGTGTTTTCTGGAAATTTCCTCTTACAAACTTCTGGTGGAAAAAAAAGAAAAAAAGAGACAGACAGGAGCCACAAAGTAAAATGTGCTCAGAAACTCATGCTTTAAAAGTGCTATGAATATTGTGTTATATGACTTAATCTGTTTTAATTGTGAAAGATTCACAAAAACATTCATTTATGTAAATGGGAATCTAAGATTCCCACTCTGAATGCAAAGATCAGACACTTTTTATTCTGTTAGTATGAATTTTCTTATGCCGTTTGCTTTTATCCTTACCCAAGACATGTAGACATTGGTTGGAGCCTGTGATTACTTCCACCTCATTTTGTAAATGTCTGTATGATGTTATTTGTACAGATAGCCTATTACATACATATAAATACACATATATAAAATTTTATTACTTTTTTGAGTGAGTAGCAAAATTGTTTTCAATGAAATAAAAGTGCTATTCAAATTATGTGTTTATACATCTGTTACAGGCAACACATATTTTTGTAATCTGATCATGTAGAAATAGAATTTTAGTCTTTTATCTACTTCTCTTTGACAATTACCATAAGGTTAAAAGTAGTTTTATGCTTGTGACTTTTTAGGATTATCATTTTTGTTGCCTTAGTCAATTATTTGTCCACCTTTCTATGATTTAGCTGATTCATCGATGCCCACTATTTCAGGCTGAAACTTTGATACCTCTCTGTCGTAGTTTGTTGTGAATAGGCTGCTGAGTGTCCTAGAGAGTGTAGATGGGATTCTTCAGCATGGGATGAACATGGGTTTCCTCATCAGAAACCACTGAGAGATACAAAATCAAGAAGAGTATAGGGAAGACATCCAAGGCTTCAACAAGGAGACTAGGGTTTATTTGAGGGTATTCAGTGCAAATGATATGAATGCCAGGAGGACTATGCTGAAAGGAACACACTACTCCTCACAGCGTGCATCTCTGAGATTCAATGTCTGTTCTGCAATTAATGACATCCTTGACCTAATGACGTAAAAAGTAATCTGGGGGGAATATCTGACTCCAGTTTATGAGTTGTGAGCAACCAACAGAGCAAAAGTATTGCTATTTTAAGGATATTTTTTACTACAAAGTGTATGGCTGCATTCGGGGCACTGAGGGTCAATACTCTAAATAGAGAATTCAAAGGTCAGATCTTAGTGAAAAATTGCCCTTCACTATCACAATGCTGGAGCCTGTCACCATTAATTTTCCTGTTTGTGAATAGCAACCTTATGTTTCATGCAAACTACATAGAATGTGGTATTTATGTACCAAAGGGCAGAGGTGGTTCCCCAATTTAAAGGAAACTGGAGGAGTTTTTGGAAACAAAAGCAATAAGTCTTACTGATGTCTCTTTTTTATATAATTTTATTTATTTTTGTCTATGTTGTGTCTTCGGTGTTTTGCACATGTTTTCTCAAGTTGCAGCAAATAGAGGCTGCTCTTTATTATGGTGCAGGCAGTTCTCAATGTTGTGACTTCTCTTGTTGCAGAACACAGGCTCTAGGCATGGGGGCTTCAGTAACTGCAGTACGCAGGATTGGTAGTTGCAGTTTATGGGCTCTAGAGAAAGAGATCCATAGTTGTGGTTTATGGGTTTAGTTGTTCCATGTCATGTGAAATCCTCCTGAACAAGTGGTCAAATCTGTCCCCTGCACTGGCAGGCAGATTCTTGTCCACTGCACCACAGGGAAGTTCTGATTTCTCTTTAAAAGAGAAAAAAAGATGATAGTGTTGACTTTTATAAATAGAAAACTCTTCTTGAATTATTTGTAACTTTATCAGCCACATATAATAAGAAATAGTTAAAAAAAAGGCAGATTAAGGTCCCTATGAGAGGCTCAACCCACTTATGCTTACTGTTTCCTCCATCTCTATTGGGTAGTCTTTCACCCTTGGGCTTGTTGCAAGATGGCCATGACATGAAAACCTCTGTTTTTTTTGCAGTCAGACAATATTAAAGGGTTGAGAGTCAAGTTTGAGTGACTTCTCCTGTTTCTTGTCTTTTTTTTTCCCTGAACTACTCCTATTGTTCTGTGATCCACATTCCAGTGAAACAGGGATACACATAGCAACCCTATCTGCAGGGAGAGGGCACTGGACTTGGGAACAGACTGGTGAGGTGAACTGAAACAGGTCTTATGGGAATCAGTGTGCAGTGTCCCTCACAGTTTCCTCTGCTGCATCTGGGAAATATTCCAGACAGTGCCATATTTCATGTTCATTTTTCATCTTAATGTGAGCCTATTTTGTGGCCAGTGATTAAAAAAAAAAAATAGAAAGAAACCTAGGGATTGACTGTGAGGCAATTTTACCATGTGTTAGACTAAAGACTGCTAGGCAGTTATTGAATATCTAATGTCATTTTATGCCCCAAGGCAATAACAACAATGACCAGCTCATTGAGATTTGTGGGAATTAAATGTTAATAACAGTAGCTAGCACACACATATATTCAATGAATATGTATTGTTACTTTCTGAGGGGAACTATGTCTTAAGTTGGTGAGCAGCAGTACAGAAAGAAAAAACCACACAGAACAACGTACCTTCTTTATTCATCTCCCAGTTGGCTAAAAGTTACTACTTGATTCTGGATGTAGACTCAGGAGGGAATTTTGAATAGTCATCTAGACAGATGGGCATGAGAAATTGATTTATGACTGCCCACACAGAAAATTGGTATGCCAAAGTGTCGTTGTGGAGTTATTAATACCTCCCAGAGACGGAACCTGTGCTAAAACCTAGTCCTCACACTCAGGAGCTCCACAGTGAGAACATTCACAGCTCCTAGAAACATGCTTGATAAAACAGATATATTATATAGGGTATTAAATATAGTATTCATACCAATAGATTATCACCTCTGAATTTCAAAATATCAATTGGAACTCTCATTACTATTGTACAGATCAGAAATCAGAGGCACAGGCGAGTTAAGAAACTTTCCCAAAGCCACACAGAAAATTGCAAGATTGGGAAATCAGTCCAGGCAGTAGTATTTCATAGGTCTTATTCCTCCATATGAAAACCCACTGGCATCAGCATGTAAATAGCAAAAAAAAAGAAAAACAATGAAATTTTAAATGTTTTTTTTATCCACCTGTCTTTAACTAAGGCTCTTGGTTTCATTCTCATGTTCTTCAGAGGCACATTCTTCGAACACCACAATGAAAACTGCCCTGATATAGACAATACACCTCTCAAAATAACTTCTATAGAGAAGATGGCCTCAAGCTGTGACCAATAATAGCAAGAGGCAGCCTGCAAACTCAAATAGCCTATCATATGGTATTTACTGGAATGCCAAGATTTCAAAAGTAGAATATGAGATCTAAGTGTCACCCCCCTCCCCCCCCCGTCAAAAGATACAAAGTAGCAGTAAAGAGATTTTAATCAATAATATACTATTGCAATAAGAAAGGAGGTCCACTGTGAACTGAACTCAGTTTCTATTTGGGCAGAAGTGAACAGGCATTTTAAAGAGAGAATGGGGGAAAGAGAGGGGGGTGAGTAAGGGCTCAGTAGAATTAGGGATGGGAAAAAACAACAAAGGGTTGGTTCCTGTAAATGTGATTAGGTCAGCTGTGTCTGCAAGCTGACAGTTATTGAAGTTGAGATGTTATCTTCCCACAGAGACTTGAAGATGGAAGTCCTACCCTTCAAAATTTAATTTCAAAGGAATGGTTTTCAGGTCCTTGGGAAAGATTCCCAAGAGTAGAAAGAGATGCATATACATCTCAAAGGAACAGAAAAAAAAGATCCAAAATTGTAAGCTCTTTTTAGTAAATACCCTAAGAAAATGGGATCAATTATGGGCTAGAACATACAGCAAAATTTTGGCAGCCTTGAGTCACCCTAGGTATTGAGCTGTTAGAAACTGTGATAATATTTGTTTAAGTCTTTTAATGTGTGTGTGCACGGGGGTGGGGGGTGTGGATAGACAAAATCATTTGTATGGAAAGTCTGTAGTTTTAATAGGCCAAGATGAAGTCTATTTGAGAAGACTCAGAGGAACCTGGCTAAGGTTTGATCAGAGAACTTTCATCAGTATCAAAAAAATAGCATTACATTCTAGAATTAATATGGAATATCAGCAGATCCCAAATAGTCAAAATTATCTTAAAAAAAAAAAGGACAAAGTTGAAGGTCTCATACTTCCTGATTCCAAAAGTTATTCCAAATCTACAATAATTAAAAGAGTGTGGTACTAGCATAAAGACAGTCATATGGGCTAATGGAATAGAATAGGGAGCTTAGAAATAAACCTTTGCATATATGGTCAAATGATCTTTAACAAGGTTTCCAAGATCATTCAACTGGGGAAAGGCAGCCTTTAAAAAAAGATGATGGAAAAAACTGATTATCCAAGTGCAAAAGTATAAAGGTTAACTCTGATCTTATGCCATATACAAATGGACCAAAGATGTAAATTTAAGGTCGAAAACTATAAAACTCCTTGAAAAAAACATAGGGGGGGATCCTAATGATGTTTGATTTGGCAATGATTTATTGGATATGATACCAAAAGCACATGCAGCAAAAACAAAAATTGATGAACTGGAGTATAACAAAAATTAAAAACCCTGCGCATTAAAGGCACAGTCAATAGACTGAAAAGACAACCTATGGAATGGGAATGAGCAAATCATATCTGATAAGGCATTAGTCTAGAATATAAATAGCCCCTGCAATTCAACAATATCAAAACAAGTACCTGATTAAGAAATATTCAAAGGACTTGAAAAGTTATCCAAATAAGATATGCAAATGTCCAACAAGCACATGAAAAGATGTTAAACATAATTAGTCATTAGGGAGATGCAAATCCAAACCACAGTGAGATACCACCTCATAGCTTTAGAATGGCTACTATAAATCAAGCAAACACACATACAGAAAATGACATGTTGGTGAGATGTGGAGAAATGAGAATCTTTGTGTAGTCTTAGTGGGAATATAAAGTGGTACAATTGTTATAAAAGTAGTCATTTACTCAAAAAAGTTTAATATAGAATTATTATATAATCCCATAATTCTGTTCCTGTATATACCTAAAACAATTGAAATCAAACTCTTGAAGAGATCTCTGTCTACCCATGTGTATTGTAATATTATTCCCAATAGCCAAAAGAGTAGAGCGGCAAAAGTGTCTACCAACAAATGAGAGGATAAAGAATGTAGTTTACACAACCAAGGGAGAAATATTCAGCCTTCAAAGAAAGGCAATGTTGATTCACAAAACGGGTGAACCGTGAGGACACTATGCTAAGTGAAATAAACAAAAAGATAAATACTGTATGAACCTGATTATACAAAGTAACCGTTAAATTCATAAAGAAAATTCCCTGGTAGTTTTCAGGGGCTGGAAGGAGGGAGAAATGGAGAATTGTTGTTTAATGTGCATAGATATTAAAACAATTTTAGAGATTGATTGTACAAAACTGTGAATATACTTAGCTGAACTTAAGTGAACTTAAAAAGAGTTAAGATGGTAGAGTTTATACTATGTGTGAAAGTGAAAGTGAAGTTGCTCAGTCGTGTCCGACTCTTTGCGACCCCACGGACTGATATAGCCTACCAGCCTCCTCCGTCCATTGGATTTTCCAAGCAAGAATACTGGAGTGGGTTGCCATTTCCTTCTCCAACCTAGAATCTTGATTCTGATTATAGTATGTGTAGTTTGGAACAATTATGATTTTTATAATTTAATTTTAAGATAATATTGCCACCTATTGAAATGGATAGATAGGCAGATAGATCTCAGCCACTAAGAGTCTAGGTTCAGTATTCAAACTTGGTGGAGCAACCTGGCTGTTAGATGAAAAAGATACATGGAACATGCAGATTTTGGCAACAGATGAGTAACAAGAAAAACTCAAAAAATAACAAAAGCCAAAATATACATAATGTGGATGAGTCCTGATTGTTGACGCCACTGTGATGTTAAGTGGTCACAGAGCACCCTCTTGAAAGCTTATTTCCATATATCCTGTTAACAGTAGATGCCAGTTGGATGCTGAGCACTTTGTTCATGAGTTCTGTACTTATATCACCTGGAAAACAAGACCTAGAATGTAAGGCCCTTGGAGATACTGAATTCTATTTGACCCACTGAACCTAGACTATTTCCTCTGACCTCACAGGTGAAAACACCTAGATGTTAAATTACATAGAGGAAATACACTGATTTGAGTTTGAAGAATAGAGCTTATAGCATAGACAGAAAATTCATTATTAATAGCTGCAATTTTCATTTTCATCTTGGTTGCCACATATGCAGTCTGAAAATGTTATTTTATTAAAATTAAAATTCAATTTAATTTAAAATTGAATTTAGATATAATTAACCTATTTATTTGACTTAAATTTAAAAATAAAAATTTAAATGACTTTATTTTCATAGAAGCAAAATGAATCTTTTTATTTTTAATGTTTTATTTACAAGTTGAATATTATCCTTGTCACTGTTCTTTCTGGTCTTCTTGAGATCAAGGTGCCCTCCACTGGAAGCCATCTCCATTGGAGCACTATAATATGTTTAGGGATTCGCAAAAATTTAAATCACAGCCTATTTGGGTTCTGTTTTTTTCTTTCTCCATCACAAACTTGTGTCATATTTATGACAGTTTATACACTTCCTGCCTATTTGCTCATCATTGCTTTTTAAAATGAAGACTATTAAATAAGAGTAGAGCCACTGAGGAATATTTAAAATTAAAAAGTCATAATGGGGAATAGTAAAGCCAAACCTAAGCTCAGATAATTTTACTAATCCAAAAGAAAAGTATCTAAGAATAATCTGAGTTATCAGGCAGTAAATTTCTTAAGTGAGACATTGAGTGAGTTATTAATAGTTATTCAATTCAGTTCAGTGTCTCAGTCGTGTCCAACTTTTTTCAACCCCATGGACTACAGCAGGCCAGGCTTCCCTGTCCATCACCAACTCCTGAATCCTACTCAAACTCATGTCCATCATGTTGGTGAGGCCATCCAACCATCTCATCCTCTGCCATCCCCTTCTCCTCCTGCCTTCAATCTTTCCCAGCATCAGGGTCTTTTCCAATGAGTCAGCTCTTCACATCAGGTGGCCAAAGTATTGGAGTTTCAGCTTTAGCATTAGTCCTTCCAATGAATATTCAGGACTAATTTCCTTTAGGATTGACTGGTAGGATATCCTTGCAGTCCAAGGGACGCTCAAAAGTGTTATCCAACACCACAGTTGAAAAGCATCAGTTATTTGGCACTCAGCTTTCTTTATAATCCAACTGTCACATCCATACATGACTACTGAAAAAAACATAGCTTCAACTAAATGGGCCTTTCTTGGTAAAGTAATGTCTCTGCTTTTTAATATGCTGTCCAGTTTGGTCATAGCTTGTCTTCCAAGGAGCAAGTGTCTTTTAATTTCATGGCTGCAGTCACCATCTGCAGTGATTTTGGAGCCCCCCAAAATAAAGTCTGTCACTGTTTCCATTGTTTCCCCATCTATTTCCCATGAAATGGTGGAACCGGTGCCATGATCTTAGTTTTCTGAATGCTGAGTTTTAAGCCAATAATTAACAATATAATTAATATTTATTAAAGTGTTATATTAATTTGCAAGAGGTATAACAAACTTTCCCAACTCAGGTGAATAAACAGTAGAAATTAATTTTCTTACAGTTCTGGAGGCTAGAAGGCCAATATCAAAATATTAAGAAATTTGGGTTTTTCTGAGTTCTCTTCTTTGACCTGCCTTCTTACTGTGACCTCACCTGGTCTTTTCCTTTGTGTATTTATATGTCCTCTTTCCTGTGTATGTTAGCATTCCTGGTATCTCTTTGCACATCCAAATGCTTTTTACTTATAAGGACCAGTAAAATTGGATTAGAGCATACCCTAATGGTCTTAGTTTTACTTAATCACTTTTTAAAGGCCCTCAAGTGCATCCACATTCTGAGATGCCAGGGTGATCTTCAACATATGAATTTGAGGGAGACACAACTCAGCCCATAACAAGTACAAATACAGATTTTAAGGCTATGGAAATAAGGGAAGACCTACCCAGGGGTAAATATGTTCAAAAGTATGGCAAGAATAAGAAAAGTGGCCTGTTTATAAAACTGTCCGTGGGCATAGGGACAAGAGATAAGTCTAATCCTATATGCTGGACTCTTATCATTTCATCTCTATGAAGGAGACATAAACTGAACGATCTACTATGAAAAGGAGATAATTATATTTTAGCATTTGGAGGGAGGCTACAAATTTTAAAAAGGAAATACTGAAAATAAGGAGATTGATGCAACAACCCACCTATTTTTAAGTTGGACTTATTAAGCTGAAATCCATCATTTTCCAGTAGACAGTTTAATGTATTTCAAAAATTACATGAACTCACGCAACCATATACAATTAAGATTATAATTAAGAACAGTTTTCATTACTACCTGTGTTTCTGTCGTGCCTTTTTGTAGTACACAGTCTTGGAATTTATTAATCATATGTAACTTGATTGCTTAACATTTTCCAAGTCTTATAAATGAAACCATTTGGTATTCAATATTTTCTGTCTAGTTTTTCCCACTTACAATAACGCTTTTGAGATTCATTCATACTTTTACACATGTCAGTAGTTTGCTTTTAAATTCTGCATTGTATTTTTTTGAGTAAATGTACTAGAATTCATTCACCTTTTTTAACCACTTCATGGGTAATAAGGTCATTTCCAGGTCTGGATTATTAGAAACACACTTTCTATATGCAGTTAGATACAGCATTTTGTGGACATATAGCTTCAGTTTTCTTGAGAATATGTCTAATTGCAAGGTGCTGGATCATATAATAAATGTATGATGTGCTTCACAAGAAACTGCCAAACCCTTTTCCCAAGTTGCTGTACCATTTCACATTTTCAAAGCAAACTCTGAAAATTCTAGTTGCTCCACAGCTTCCCTAGCATTTGATATTGACAGTATATTTTTAAACTTTTTCAAACTTATTCCAGTAGATATGCAGTGGTATCTCATGGTGGTGAAGTTCACATCTTTTTAAGACAACGTGCTCATTCACTCAGTAGTGTCTAACTCCTTGTGACCTTAAGGAATGTAGTTCACCAGGCTCCTTTGTTCATGAGGTCTTCCTGGCAAGAATACTGGAGTCGGTTATCATTTCCTCCTCTGGGGATCTTCCAGATGTTTAATGACAGTGGTATTGAGCATATTCATGTGGGCATATTTCATGGGTTTATCTGCAACTCTTCTTTGGTTCAGTATCACTTTTCTACCTTAAAATATGTGTTTCTTGTTTTATTATTATTTAAATTATATATGTATAATCATTGTTTTAAGATTTGTTTTGAAACTTGCTTTTGTATTGAAAATAGGTTCTCCAATTCTATTGAATCTTGTCAGTTTTCTTAACAGTGTCTTTCAAACAACAGGATTTACTTTTAATATTTATTAAGAACAATTTATCCACTTTTTCTCATTTTGTGATTTATAATATTTATTTCCTATATATTAAATCTTTGATTATCCCAAGATCATGAAGACCATTTTCTGTCTTCTTTAGATGTTTTATAAGACTTTATGTTTATGATAAATCCTGGGTTAATTTTTGTATACAGTGCAAAATAAAGATGGAAAGTTTGGTTTTGTTGGTGGTGGTGGGGGTGGTGGTGGTGTATAGCTGCTCAACTGTCCTAGTCTTCTTTGTTGCATATACTATCCTTTCTCCTTTGAATTTCCTTGTCGTATTAGTAAAAAATCCATTGACCATGAGTGTGTAGGTTTATTTCTAAATGCTATGCTGTTCCATTTATCTAAATATATATCTCTGTGCCAATACCTCACTATCTTGATTAATGGGGCTTTATATTAATGCCTTGAAATAAGTTTTGAGAGTCTTATGATATTTATCCTTGTTTTCTAATCTAGCTTGAGTATTCTAAATCCTTTACTTTCTTACATAAAGCTTATAATCTATTTGTTAACTTCTACAAAAAGCCATAATGGGGTATTAACTGTAGACTATGCAAAAGTTATAGATACATTTGTGAGAATTGAAATCTTAAAAATATTGATGCTTCCAGTTCCTGAAATTGGTGTATCTCTACATCTATTTAAATATACTTTAGTTAACTTCATCAGTATTTTTAATATTCAGATTATAAATTTGGCACCTATTTTGCCACATTTATCCTTTAGTATATCACGTTTTTTATGCTGTTATAAAATATATTTAACTTCAATATCCAATTATCCCTTATTGGTATATAGGAAGACAACTGATTTTGACCTATTCATATTTGAAAACTGAGAGAATTGAGTAGCAACCACGTGTGTACCTTGTTACTTGTAAGGAATGCACAAATGAACAACAAAGATAAAGTTTGTCCTTTATTTGAGTTATTAGTCAAGCAGAGATTTGAATAGGGAATGTAAATTCAGATTAGCTGTGCCACAGTGGGTAATGTGCATTATTCTGTTGCAATCCACAAGATGTTTTAGCATGCAACTTGAATTTAAATCGGCATAGGAAGTCTCCTAAAGGAAATTATGGTTGAATACATAAAGAATAAGTAGCCGAAAGTCTTGTAGATTAGAACTAGAGAAGACAAAAAAGGGATTGTATTCAGCTAGGAACAAGGGTATGTCTGGAAGTCAAGGTTTGAAGTATCCATGGAATGTAGCAATGATAGTACGTTTGACAAACGCTGGAATACTATATGCCTGGGCTAGATATTTGAGGGATTTTATTTTGTGTTAATGTGCGGATTTTGTAGTTTTTTCATGTTTCATTATGTTACCATGGGTCTACTTACCAGGAACAGAGCTGGTTTAACTATAAAATGGGAATTTGGGAATCTCGTAAATTTGAAGGAAAAAATTGTGTTTTAGACTCAAAATCTGTAATAGGTAAAGCAAAATTATGGGGTGGGGAAAATGAGTCAGCCTAAGATCCAAATGAAAGTGGGGAGGCTCAGAAAAGTTTAGTATTTTCAGGGTAAAACTTTCTTACCGATGAGTTACAGGCTTTCACGTTAAAGACAGTCACATCACGACCGCCCATCTGGAGGTAATTCAGTCCCAACACAAGTTACACTCACCCCTTAAACTAACCTTCTCATATTTCAGAAGTACAACTTGTTTGGGGGAATCAGGGACCCCCGGGCTCACAGCGCCATCTAGCATCAATAGAAATGGGAGACCAAGGGCAAGCTAAATGAAAAGGTCTTTAAAAATTGGGCAAGGGAGGCGATCAAGGAATGTGAAATACCTGTGTTCCTTTGAGCAGGAATTTTAAAATACAAACATCAAATTTGAAAATAATGCATGATTTCGCGATGGGAAGGTGGTTCATAATTATTTCCGGTAAAGAAATAGGGAGGCCTGGCCAATACCCACTTCACCTTTTCTACTAAGTGGTAAAGGTTGATGTGAATCCCAATAGACTGACTTTATTTACAAACATGGATATAAAGGAATTTCTTGCCGTGGACACATAGTTCTTATTTGGGCTATAAAACTAATTCAGTTGGCATCGCATTGCGTCACGTTCATCCCAGCGGAACTCTGTCCGTGTGTATTTAAAAACACTTCCTTTTCCGGTTCTGTTTTCACAGTGCAGGAGTGTAATTTCATACGATAAAGGTTTAATAGGTCATTATCCTTGAAAACGTTTCTCAATCTCACAGAGAGGTCTGACGTATTTAGTCGGGACCCGCACCGCGACCGCATCCCTGATTCCCCACTGGTCGGATTCAAGCAACACCGGCAGCCACCAGGGCTTCCGGTCTAACACTGCGACCTGAAGGAAATGCGCGATTGTACGGCGCCGCCGTCTCGTTCGCACTGCTTTGTGGGAAGGTCATGTGGCTACTCCGCTAACCCGCTGCACCGGGAGCCGATCGGGAACGCGGCTGCGCAGCGTGGGCGGGGCGGAACCGGGTGCAGTGCCGCTTCCACTCCGGGTTTCCGTTTCCTCTCTCTCCTCCCGGTCCGTCAGCTTTAAGGCGCCCTCTGGGAGTTTTCCATCCGTCGTTTGCACCGCAAGGAGTAACAAAATGTACGAGAAATGTACGAGTTACTTTCCCATAATAGTTATCCACTCTAGGTTTAGTTTCATTATTTTGGATTTTTCTCTTTGCCTTTGTACCAGTCTCTGTTTTGTTTTGTTTTTCCAGGAAAAATACGTACTGTAGTGTTTGAACACCCATCTCTTTCCTTTGTTTAGTCATACAAACGTTGCCTAAAGCCATGCTTTTATATCTTTCCTTTTAAAGCATGAATCCGTTTGTTTTGTTTATTACATTCATCTGAGAATTTAAATGTTTTTTTCAAAAATAAGGTTCGTGATCTCTTTTAGTAGAATAATACTTTAATAATTTCTATTAATATACTGTCATTAAGATTCTCTATTGCCTTTAATTTTTTCCCTAATTTTCCAATAAAATATCCTTAATATGAAAGGATATTTAAGGGCTTCAAAGTCAAATTTCCCCCAAAAGTCTCAATAAAGTCCTTTAAAGTTATTTAAAACAGTTTTGTGCAAAGTTGAAAAAAGTTTCACAAATTTTGAAACAGCTACTGGACTTTGTTTTTCTATGTATTATGACTTACTCCATTATCCTAACTCACACTTGATAACTGATCATTTCCAGATTGTTTTTAAATTGATAGTACCTGTTTCACCTATGTTATTCTCTCAGTTGTGACTTTTTCTTAGAAAATATTCCTCAAACCATGTAATTCACAGGTCAGCTTGCTTTCTTCTTCCCCCTCTAAAGGTCCAGATATTAAGTATTCTAAGCTTGGAGGACCATATGATCTCCATGACAGTTACTTACCTTTGTGGTTGTAGCATGGAAGCAGCCAGAGACCAATATGAATGAATTGTCATGGTTGTATTCCAGGAAAGATTTATTTATAAATGTATGATTAGACCAAGGAAGGTAGTTTCTGACCTCTTAGCTTAATTAGCACCTTGCTCATGGTAAACATAGTAAACTGTAGCTTATGCAACCTTAAAAGTCATGTAAATTTTATTTTTGTTGTTAATTATTTTGATTCACCTCTCTCATGCTTTATGATGGAATGTTTAGTATTAGAGAAGTTTAGGGAAAAGGAGGCAATCTCAACATAAAGACACTAGGGTCTACTATATTTTATTAGTTGATTGTATTATTCTAAAATCTTTATTCTTTATTGCTATGGTGACTTCCTCCGGAGACAGCAATGGCACCCCACTCCAGTACTCTTGCCTGGAAAATCCCATGGACGGAGGAGCCTGGTAGGCTGTAGTCCATGGGGTCACAAAGAGTCGGACACAACTGAGCGACTTCACTTTCACTTTTCACTTTCATGCACTGGAGAAGGAAATGGCAGCCCACTCCAGTATTCTTGCCTGGAGAATCCCAGGGATGGGAGCCTGGTGGGCTGCCGTTTATGGGGTCACACAGAGTTGGACACGACTGACGTGACTTAGCAGCAGCAGTATGGTGACTTCATGTTGATTTTCTGAAAAACAAATGCATGCTGATGGTAATACAAGAGAAAAAATATTCAGTGACACTTGTTAAAGATGGTAAGGCAGACTTTCATTACGATAGGTAAAGGGGCTACTGCGATGGGATTTTACAGTAGGGGAGAGAGAGTAGGCTCAACTCTTAATATATCATAGCCAGGTGGGAATTTATAGCCAAGGAGTGGGATGGGAGATCAGTGGATAAAAATTACTAGGAGGAATTGTTAGGGGCAAAAGTGGTTCTGGCTAAATCAGCCTAACAGGATCCTTTCTAAATATAGGCCAGACTCATTAGACACAAACTAGGGCTTCCCTGATGTTTCAGAGGGTAAACAATCTGTGTGCAATGTAGGAAACACGAGTTCCATCCATGGATTGGGAAGGTCCCCTGGAGAGCAAATAATCTATTCCAGTATCCTTGCCTAGAGAATTCCATGGACAGAGGAGCCTGGTGTGCTACAGTCCATGGGGACACAAAGAGTTTGACATGAGTCAGTGACTAACATATATTCAGCGGGGATGATGTCCCAAGTGGTGCTAGTGGTAAAGAACCCGTCTGCCAATGCAGGAGAGGTAAGACGTGAAGGTTTAGTCCCTGGGGTTGGAAAATATCCTGATGGAAGGCATGGCAACCCACTCCAATATTCTTGCCTGAAGAATCCCATGGCTAGAGGAGATTGGCGGACTACAGTTCCTAGGGTCACAAAGAGTTGGATGCTACTGAAGTGACTTAGCACACATGAAGGTGATGATGAAGGATACAGAATCTGATTGGACCCTGAGGATGATCAAATATCGAAGGTGAGGGATACTAGCTAAGGTAACTTGGCAGGGCTCTTTCCTGCCAAATTTTAGAAGCAAGTGCACAAATGGACCTAGGAGAAGATTCAGGAGCCTGGATTTGGTCAAAGAATTTTTGTCAGTGGCAAAAACTAAAGTGTAAAGGAAGATTTTTTTACAATTATGAAAGCTCTAACTTATACACCTGATTCCAGAATTTGAATTTGGTAGTGCATTGAAATGTACTACCACTATTAAGACTTTAATGTCCTTTTTAAAACATATGTTTATAAAATACATTAAAGTGTATCACTATATTTCTTTCTATGTTTTTACATATATTGTACACAATATATATAATATTTTAAGCTAATTGCTATTCAAAGATGATTTTGTGTGAGACACTATTCTGAAATTAATGCTCAGAAATATAGGTGGAGTTTGTTCTATGAATTTAATCTTTGAGAAAACAAAGGTAGAATGTATTTTCAATTTCAAAGCAGCAATTAGTGGTGGCGTGAGAATACCAAACTATTTCTCTGTCTGCAGAGACCATGTCATCCACCCTTGTTTGGGATGAACACTGTCACATATTTCTGTTGACTTATGGCCAAAAAATCTATAATTTGCTTTTGTAGATAAAATTTTGTTGAAACAGTATCCATTAATTTAATTGTGTATGGCTACCTTAATTCTTCAATGTCAAAATTCAGTCATTTTTGAGAGAAAATATTGAGGCCAAAAATATTTCCTATCTGGCTTTTACATTACCCAGAGTTTAGTCCTAAACTGAGCAGTTCAGTCTTTGTATGCTAATTGGTATGAGATCCACACTGGAGCAGTTAGAGGGAGGCAGTGAGCCTGTAAATTGTTAAAGGACTTCAAAGAGTCCCTTTCTCAAGTCCCCTCCTCTCCCCACAAACTCCCCTTACATTTTGCTTCTTGCTAAACCCCTTTTAGGTCCTCTGGCCATGATTTTGACCATGAGTTTGAGGTGAAGTGGTCAAAGGCCAGAGAAAGAAAAAAATAAATATACTGATTGTTGGTCTCACAGTCTTGGAACTACAGTTTCTTCCAGAATGAAGGAAAGTCCCCCAAACTTGGTTTCTGTTGTTATGAGCTCACTTTTTGTTGCCACTGTCACCTTGACAACGGTAGCCTCAGGGTCTGAGAAAGAGAGATTGGAGAAAAGCAAAAGGGGAAGGGTAGAACTTTCTGAGTATTAGGAGTTCCCTTTTCCATGTGGGCTCAGACGGTAAAGCCTCTGCCTACAATGCGGGAGATCCAGGTTCAATCCCTGGGTTAGGAAGATCTCTTGGAGAAGGAAATGGCAACCCACTCCAGTATTCTTGCCTGGAAAATCCCATGGACAGAGGAGCCTGTTAGGCTACAGTCCATGAGGTCGCAAAGAGTCAGACATGACTGAGCGACTTCACTTTCACTTTCACTAATTCCTCAGACTAGAACTAGAGAGTTTCTCTGGCAGTTCTTTGTCTGCACCACAGTGCTCAATTCTGGGTTTCTGGATGTGTTAACTTCAGGTCAGGAGACAACACGAGGGGAAAAAAAGAAGAAAAGAAAACTCATCGATTTAGTAATGCTTCACATTCCAGTATTCTTCCTTTATGCCCCATTACTATTTACTTTTGGAATATTCAAAGAGCTGTTCCATACATCTTACCAAATTTTTATAACCACATTCAGTGGGGGAGGCTGGGTGGAGAGTGTTTACTCCTTCTACTTAGGAAAGGAACCCTAAAGGCAGCTCATTTCACATTTTTAATTTAGAGCAAAAGAATATTTAAGTTTATAGATTCATACTTATGCTCATAAAACATTATGTGAAACCCAAGTTCTTCATTTTAGTATTAATGCCTTTCAATTCTGTTTAAATCTATTTGTATACTTAATAAAATTTCAAGTAGTTATCAATTAAATATTGATTATTACATTTTTATTATTTGAAGTAGAGTGACACTTTCAAAAGAGATACAGACTTTAGTAAATTGTTCCTGTTTAAGAGTGCTATAATTTTTCACTATATACACCAAGTAGGTATCAAGATGGGCAGGAAACTTATCTGAGTCTCATATTATCAATATGTTTTAAATTTCCAAACAGATTTTGAAATAAATAAAAGGGATGTGTTTAAACCAGTTGTAAAATGGACCTTTTGCACTACCAGGTAAGTTTTCTTGGAGCTAAATTTAAAATTCAGTACTTCCTGCACATATATTTGTGGCAAAATTGGCTGTGTCCACATTAGTCAATTGAATGCCAAAGTGTAACAATTTCTCATTACGTCCCTTATATGTGCTCCATGGACTGCAGCATGCCATCTTTCCCTGTCCATCACGAATACCTGGGGCTTGCTCAAACTCATGTCTATCGAGTCTGTGATGCCATCCAAACATCTTATCCTCTGTAATCCCCTTCTCCTCCTACCTTCAATCTTTCACAGCATCAGGGACTTTTCCAATGAGTCAGTTCTTCACATCAGTTGGCCAAAGTAATGGAGTTTCAGCTTCAGAATCAGTCCTTCCAATGAATATTCAGGACTGATTTCCACTAGGATTAACTGATAGGATCTCCATGTAGCCCAAAGGACTCTCAAGAGTTTTCTCCAACACCACAGTTCAAAAGCATCAATTCTTTGGCACTCAGCTTTCAATTCATCAGTGCTTAGTTTTCTTTATAGCTCAACTCTTACATCCATACATGACTACTGGAAAAAAACATAGCTTTGACCAGATGGACCATTGTTGGCTGAGTAATGTCTCTGCTTTGCAATATGCTGTCTAGGTTGGTCATAGCTTTTCTTTCAAGGAGCAAGGATCTTTTAATTTCATGGGTGCAGTTACCATCTGCAGTGATTTTGGAGCCCCCAAAATGTAAAATCTCTTACCATTTCCATTGTTTTCCCATTGTTTCTCCATCTATTTGCCAGAAAGTGATGGGAACGGAGCCACGATTTTAGTTTTCTGAATGTTGAGTTTTAAGCCAGCTTTTTCACTCTTCTCTTTCACTTTCATCAAGAGGCTCTTTAGTACTTTGTTTTCTGCCACAAGGGTGGTGTCTTCTGCATATGTGAGGTTATTGATATTTCTTCCAGCAATCTTGATTCAACCTTGTGCTTCATCCAGTCTGGTATTTCATATGATGTACTCTGCATATAAGTTATATGAGCAGTATGACAATATACAGCCTTGACATAATTCTTTCCAGAATTGGAAACATTCTGTTGTTCCATGCCTGGTTCTAACTGTTGATTTTTGACCTGTCTACAGATTTCTCAGGAGGCAGGTAAAGTGGTATGGTATTCCAAGCTCTTTGAGAACTTTCCTCAGTCTATTGTGATCTACCCAGTCAAAGGCTTTGGCAGAGTCAAAAAGCAGAAGTAGGTGTTTTCCTGAAACTCGCTCCCTTTTTCGATGATCCAACGGATGTTGGCAATTTGATCTCTGGTTCCTCTGCCTTTTCTAAATCCAGCTTGAGCATCTGGAAGTTCATGGTTCATGTACTATTGAAGTTTAGCTTAGAGAATTTTGAGTATTACTTTGCTAGCATATAAGATGTGTGCAATTGTGCAGTAGTTTGAACATTCTTTGGCATTTCCTTTCTTTGGGATTGAAATGAAAACTGACATTTTCCAGTCCTGTGGCCACCGCTGAGTCTTCCAAATTTTCTGGCATATTGAGTGCAGCACTTTCACAGCATCATCTTTTAAAATTTGAAATAGCTCAACTGGAATTCTGTCACCTCCAGTAGCTTTGTTCGTAGTGATTCTTCCTAAGGCCCACTTGACTTCACATTCCAGGATGTCTGGCTCTAGGTGGGTTATCACACCATCATGGTTATCTGGGTCATGAAGATCTTTTTTTTTTTTTTTTTGTAAAGTTCTTCCATGTATTCTTGCCACCTCTTCTTAATCCCTTCTGCTTCTGTTAGATCCATACCATTTCTGTCCTTTATTGTGCCCATTTTGCAGGAAACTTTCCCTTGGTATCTGTGCTTTTCTTGAAGAGATCTCTAATCTTTCCCATTCTATTGTTTTCCCCTATTTTTTGCACTGATCAGATCACTGAGGAAGACTTTCTTATCTCTCCTTCCTATTTTTTGGAACTCTGCATTCAAATGGATATATCTTTCTTTTTCTCCTTTCCCTTTAGTTTCTCTTCTTTTCTCAACTCTTTGTAAGGCCTCCTCAGACAACCACTTTGACTTTTTGTATTTCTTTTTCTTGGTGATTGCCAGGGTCCAGCCTCGGCAGGATCCAGGGGGTACCCTCAGGATGAACGGCGTCGGCGAGAGAAGACACGTGAGACCAGCCTTGATAGGGCCAAATCTGCGAGGGAGAGAGAGCGAAAGAGAGAGAGAGAGAGAGCGACCAGACGGGGGTGTTTGCAGGGTCTGGCAATGTTTAATTTTTTACAGTAGCTTTTATACCCTAAGTTAGTACATTTCTAAGGGGAAGATAGTTAAACATTACATCAGCTTGTTCTTCACGAAACCAGGGTGTTTTCTGCATACTTCTTTGTTTATGAGGGTCTTGTACATTATCTTCTGGCCTTGGGGCCTATTAACATTTTATGCAAGTCAGGTGAATGTAAACCTATTTTCTGTTTCTATGGTGACCTTAACTGAAAGGTAGCATTCTCATAGGGCAACAGTACAGAGTAGAAGTATAACCTTGTTAACACAAAAATTAATCCTTCTGCAGAAGTTGTCAGTTGAGTTTATCTAAGAAGTTTACCCCACACTGACTCTGCGACTTTGGTGAGGCAGCCTCTGCCTAGCACTCCTGGCTAACAATTAACAACCATCTCATTGGTACCACACTAGGGCTAAGCTCTTATTTTTCTAGATCTATAACTATATTAACCATGGTTTCTATAACACAACCTTAGCACATTAAAGCAAAAACACAGCAAACAAAACACAGCAAGCAAACGTCAACCCAATAACCACCTTTAGAATAATTTTTCTTATGTTTTCTAATAGGACTCCTTCACCCCTCAAAAAGCCTCTATGTCTATTAGGGCTTTTATATAATCAGGTTCTCTATGCTATTTTATGATTAGGATATTATAAGCAATCATGCATATTAGTACCAAGGGCATAAACGCATTTGCCAAACAAACTAAAATACCAGCAAAGGAGTTTAAATTAAAACACTCCTTTCACCCTGGATAATCTCATAAAATACCACCACCTGGGAAACTTATTGATTAAAGTGCTAAATTGATTCTTACTTGGGAAGAGATTGGGGAAGGCCTTCTGCCTGTGTCACAGAAATTAGGGAGTAGTCTATTGAAGCAGGAATCAGAAAGACAGATATCATCTTTAAGGTGAGCACCGGGGGCAGCTTTTTGGAATCCCTGAAAATCTGATCTGCCTTGCCTGTCAGGATTTCTCCCTCATGACCTTATCATGGGTAGGGTCTCATGTGTTGGCTCCCGGCAGGTGATGGTCTTGATCACTGCCTCTTGTACAATGTCATGAACCTCTGTTCATAGTTCTTCAGTCAATCTATCAGATTGAATCCCTTGAGTCTATTTGTCATTTCCACTATATAATCCTAAGGAATTTGATTTAGGTCATACCTGAATGGTCTAGTGGTTTTCCCTACTTTCTTCAAGATAGGTCTGAATTTTGCGATAAGGAGTTCATGATCTGAGCCAATTCCAGGTCTTGTTTTTGCTGACTGTATAGAGCTTCTCCATCTTTGGCTGTAAAGGATATAATCAATCTGATTTCTATATTGACCATCTGGTGATGTCCATGTGTATTCTTCTCTTGTGTTATTGGAAGAGGGTGTTTCCATGACAAGTATTTTCTCTGGGTAAAATTCTGTTGGCCTTAGCCCTGCTTCATTTTGTACTCAAAGGCCAAATTTGACTATTACTCCAGGTATCACTTGACTTCCTACTTTTGCATTCCAGTCCCCTATAATGAAAAGGACATCTTTTTTTGGGTGTTAGTTCTAGAAAGTCTTCTAAGTCTTCATAGAACCGTTCAACTTCAGCTTCTTCAACATTACTGGTTGAGGCATAGAGTAGAATTACTGTGATTTTAAACGGTTTGCCTTGGAAACAAATAGATCATTCTGTCATTTTTGAGATTGCACCCAAGTGCTGCATTTCAGATTCTTTTGTTGACTATGAGGGCTTCTCCACTTCTTCAAAGACTTCTTTCCCACAGTAGTAGATATAATGGTCATCTGAGTTAAATTCACCCATTCCAGTCCATTTCATTTCACTGATTCCTAAAATATCGATGTTCACTCTTGCCATCTCCTGTTTGACCACTTCCAATTTACTTTGACTCATGGACCTAACTTTCAAGGTTCCTATGCAATATTGCACTTTACAGCATCAGACTTTACTTCTGTCACCAGTCACATCCACAACTGGGCTTTGTTTTTGCTTTGACTCCTTTTTTTTTTTTCGTTTATTTTTATTAGTTGGAGGCTAATTACTTTACAATATTGAAGTGGGTTCTTTTCGTTCTTTCTGGAGTTAGTTTTCTTTCACTGTTTTTAGAAGTTAGTTGGAATTCCTTGTATTTTTGTAATAGTGTAGAAAAGATACAAGTAGAGTGTAGTCAGAAAAACATGCAATATTAGGAATAAGATTTAGAAATATTTTATAATTTACTTATATATTAGTTAAAAATTTAATAACTTTCTCATAGATACATGAATTAATGTTTTGCTTCCTTGATTTTAATTTCATTTTATGAACATAGAAGTGTAAATCTGTATATATTTCATATCTCCTCACATTTCACTTTTCTTTGGTGACCAATATCAAAATTGTGGTGTGTTTCTTTTATAAAAATGTACTCTGCTTTAGAAAAGTATGTGGATTCTTCATCTGAGGGTATATCTATACAAGTGTGTGTGTGTGTGTGTGTGTGTGTTTGCTTGTGTTTATATTTATGTAAATACACCCGTAACCAGAATAATGATAATGGCAATGACTGTAGATAGAACTTTGATGGAATAGTTTGTGTCAGAAATATACTTTTAGTGCTTTTTCTAAGTACACACACACACACAAACTTACATCATGAACAATTATTTTGCCCATTAAACAAGTGAAGACATTAAGGATATACTTCTTAGAATAACTAGTACAGGCTCATAAAGACCTTAAGAAGTCTGAAACCCATCCTTCTAAATGCAGAGCAACCCTATGCAAAAGATGATGGATACTTTTTTAAATTTGTGCAGTTTTCTGATACCCAGTAGCATTATGGGCCTATTGTTGCTGTCTGTTGGAGTTCATAAACTGTCCTCCTATGTTATTCTCTCTGCTTCATGCAAGGGCCTAGAAACAAGCACATATTCAGAACACAGCTCCATGCCTGAGAGTCACGGTAAAGGGAAGATTTTTAAGTCTGTATTATTTATCTGAGTGTTTTATCCTAGTGTACTGCATGGTCATTAAGCCTGATAAAGAGATGAGGGCTTTGACCCAGGGTCTTCTCTACACCCATAATCCAGAGTCCTTAGTTCCAGGAAAGACCTGGATTTCCTAGGATTTATGCCTATATATGTACGCCTATCCTGGATTCTGCCTATTGCACAAACTTGTAGTCAGGTCAATTCATAGTCTGTAATTGTCTTGGCTTCATGATAAAACAAAGCGAAATACCATAAAATGCTGAGTTTCGCAAATCTGAGTCCTAAAGTTTTTCATCAGCAATGTAGAAAATCTGCAGAAAAAGATTAGAAAGATAGTGTTAATTTATTCTTCATGTTAATGAAGCAAGTTACAGGCTCCATATGTGCTTAGTCGCTTAGTCATGTCTGACTCTTTGCAACCCCATGGACTGTAGTCCATCAGACTCCTCTGTCCATGGGGATTCTGCAGGCAAGAATTCTGAAGTGGGTTGCCATGCCCTCCTCCAGCATATCTTCCCAACCCAAGGGTCGAAGCCAGCTCTCCCACATTGTAGGCAGAAGTATTGGTTATTTTCCTGTGACCTCTTATTTTTCTCTCTAGAGTGATGAGTGGGCTAAGAAATAAAAAAAAAAGCCACATGCATACAGAGCAATATGCATGATACTAATTATCACTAGACACTTAATTCTGGATTTTCAGTATAGGCAAGGAAATTGGGCTTTCCTTTAAACTGTTTGACCACTCACACAAAGGCACACACAACTAAGGTAACAAGGAATCACACATATTGTTGAGTTACAGAGAAGTTGTATGTCATATTCATGGGTTTGTGAATACAACAAACAAAGAGATAGGGATAAATTAATAGGCAGGACTCTGCATCAGGATACTACTAAAGAATTTTAATCTACAAAAATCATGTTTTGTATCCTTGTGTCTTTTTTTTAAATTAATTTATTTTTTGAAGGGTAATTGCTTTACAGACTTTTGATGTTTTCTCTCAAACCTCAAGAAGAATCAGCCATAGGTACACATATACCCCCTCCCTTTTGGAACTCTCTCCCATTTCCGTCCCCAACCCACCCGTCTAGGTTAATACAGAGTGCCTGTTTGAGTTTCCTGAGCCATTAACCAAAAGCAAGTTCCCGTTGGCTATCTATTTTACATATGGTAGTGTAAGTTTCCACGCTACTCTTTCCATACATCTCACCCTCTCCTCCCCTCTCCCCATGACCATAAATCTATTCTGTATGTCTATTTCTCCATTGTTGCCCTGGAAATAAATTCTTTGGTATGTTTTTTCTAGATTCAGTATATATGCATTAGAATACGGTATTTATCTTTCTCTTTCTGATTTACATCACTCTGTTCTAGGTTCATCCACCTCGTTAGGACTGACTCAAATGTGTTTCATTTTATGGCTGAGTAATATTCTATCGTGTATATCTAACACAACGTCTTTATCCATTCTGTCGATAGACACCTAGGTTGCTTCCATGTTCTAGCTATTGTAAACAGTGCTTCAGTGAACAATGGGATACATGTGTCTCTTTCAGTTTTGGTTTCCTCAGGGTATATGTCTCGGAGTGGAATTTTTGGGTCACATATTGGTTTTATTCCTAGTTTTTTAAGGAATCTCCATACCGTATTCCATAGTGGTTGTATCAATTTACATTCCCACCAACAATGCAAGAGTGTTCCCTTCTCTCCACACTCTCTCCAGCATTTATTGTTTCTAGACTTTTTGATAATGTCCATTCTGACCGGTGTGAGGTGATATCTCACTGTAGTTTTGATTATCATTTCTCCAATAATGAGCAATGCTGAGCATCTTTTCATATTTTTTTTAGCCATCTATATGTCTTCTTTGGAGAAATGTCTGTTTAGTTCTTTTTCCCACTTTTTGATTGGGTTGTTTGTTTTTCTGGTATTGAGTTGTGTGAACTGCTTGTATATTTTGGAAATTAATCCTTGGTCAGTTGTTTCCTTTGCCATTATTTTCTCCCATTCCGAGGGTTGTCATTTCACCTTGTTTATAGTTTCCTTTGATGTGCAAAAGCTTTTAAGTTTAATCAGGTCCCACTTGCTTACTTTTGTTTTTCTCTTATTACTCTAAGAGGTGGGTCATAGAGGATCTTGCTTTGATTTATGTCATCGAGTGTTCTGCCTAATTTTTCCTCTAAGAGTTTTATAGCTTGTGGTCTTACATTTAGGTCTTTAATCCATTCTGAGTTTATCTTTGCGTATGGTGTTAGGAGGTGTTCTAATTTCATTCTTTTACGTGTAGCTGTCCAGTTTTCCCAGCACCATTTATTGCAGAGGCTGTCTTTTCCCTATTGTATATTCTTGCCCCTTTTGTCAAAAATAAGGTACCCATGGGAGCATAGGTTTATTTCTAGGCTTTCTACCTTGTTCCATTACTCTATATTTCTGTTTTTGTTTCAGTACCATACTATCTTCATGACTGTAGCTTTGTAGTGATGCATGAGACAAGCTATCAGGGCTGGTGCACTGGGAAGACCCAGAGGGACGGGATGGAGAGGGAGGTGGGAGGGGGGATCGGGATGGGGAACACATGTAAATCCATGATTGATTCATATCAATGTACGGCAGAAATCACTACAATATTGTAAAGTAATTAGCCTCCAACTAATAAAAATAAATGGGAAAAAAAAGAAGTTGGGAAGGTTGGTTCCTCCAGCTCCATTCTTCTTTCTCAAGACTGCTTTAGCTATTTGGGTCTTTTGTGTTTCCATGTGAATTGAATCTTTTTGTTCTAGTTCTGTGAAAAATGCCATTGACAGTTTGATAGGGATCACATTAAATCTGTACATTGCATTTGGTGGTATAGTCATTTTCACAATATTGATTCATCCTATCCAGGAACATGGAATATCTTCCATCTGTTTATGTCATCTTTGATTTCTTTCATTAGTGTCTTATAATTTTCTGTGTACAGACCTTTTGTCTCCTTAGGTAAGTTTATTCCTAGATATTTAATTATTTTTGTTGCAGTGGTGAATGGGACTGATTCCTTAATTTCTCTTTCTGATTTTTCATTGTTACTCTATAAAATGCAAATGATTTCTGTGTATTGATTTTGTATCCTGCAACTTTGTTAAATTCACTGATTAGCTCTAGTAACTTTCTGATAGTATAATTAGAGTCTTATATGTACAGTATCAAGTCATTTGCAAACAGTGAGAGCTTTACATCTTCTTTTCTAATCTGGAGTCCTTTCATTTCTTTTTCTTCTGTGATTGCTGTAGCTAGGACTTCCAAAACTATGTTGAATAATAGATGCAAAATTGGACACCACTGTCTTGTTCCTGAATTTAAGGGGAAATGCTTTCAGCTTTTCACCTTTGGGAATAATGTTTGCTGTAGGCTTACCATATATGGCATTCCCTGTATTGAGGTATGTTCCTTCTATGCCCATTTTTTTAGAGTTTTAATCATAATAAATGGACACCTTATCTTTGACAAAGGAGACAAGAATATACAATGGAGAAAAGACGATCTCTTTAATAAGTGGTGCTGGAAAAACTGGTCAACCACTTGTAAAAGAATGAAACTAGAACACTGTCTAACACCATACACAAAAATAAACTCAAAATGGATTAAAGATCTAAATATAAGACCAGAAACTATAAAACTGCTAGAGGAAAACATAGGCAAAACACTCTCCGACATAAATCACAGCAGGATCCTCTATGACCAACCTCCCAGAGTAATGGAAATAAAAGCAAAAATAAACAGATGAGACCTAATTAAACTTAAAAGCTTTTGCACAACGAAGGAAGCTATAAGCAAGGTGAAAAGACAGCCTTCAGAAGGAAGAAAATAATAACAAACGAAGCAACTGACAAAGGATTAATCTCAAAAATATGCAAGCAACTCCTGCAGCTCAATTCAAGAAAAATAAACGACCCAATCCAAAAATGGGCCAAAGAACTAAACAGACATTTCTCCAAAGAAGACATACAGTTGGCTAACAAACACATGAAAAGATGCTCAACATCACTCATTATCAGAGAAATGTAAATCAAAACCACAATGAGGTACAATTTCACGTCAGTCAGAATGGCTGCTATCCAAAAGTCTACAAGCAATAAATGCTGGAGAAGGTGTGGAGAAAAGGGAACCCTCTTACACTGTTGGTGGGAATGCAAACTAATACTGCCACTACGGAGAACAGTGTGGATATTCCTTAAAATCTGGAAATAGAACTGCCATATGACCCAGCAATACCACTGCTGGGCATATACACCAAGGAAACTAGAATCAAAAGAGACACGTGTACCCCAATGTTCATTGCAGCACTGTTTATAATAGCCAGGACATGGAAGCAACCTAGATGCCAATCAGCAGACGAATGGATAAGAAAGCAGCGGTACATATGCACAATGAAATATTACTCAGCGATTGAAAAAAATACATTTGAATCAGTTCTAATGAGGTGGATGAAACTGGAGGCCATTATACAGGGTGAAGTAAGCCAGAAAGGAAAACACCAATACAGTATACTAACAATATATATGGAATTTAGAAAGATAGTAATGATAACCCTTTATGAGAGACAGCAAAAGAGACACAGATGTATAGAACAGTCATTTGGACTCTGTGGGAGACGGCGAGGGTGGGATGACTTGGGAGAATGGCATTGAAACATGTATAATATCATATGTGAAACGGATTGCCAGTCCAGGTTTGATGCATGAGACAGGGTGATCAGGGCTGGTGCACTGGGATGACCCAGAGGGATGGGATGCAGAGGGAGGTGGGAGCGGGGTTCAGAATGTGGAACACATGTACACCCGTGGTGGATTCATGTCAGTGTATGGTGAAACCACTACATTATTGTAAAGTAACTAGCCTCCAATTAAAATTAATTTATTTTAAAAATAAATTAAATAAATAAATAAATAAAATTTTTTAAAAAGTAATTTACCTATAAACCTAAATTGTATGGATTTTATGTAAATTATACCTAAATAAAGTTGAATTAAAAAATAATCATAAATGGGTGCTGAACTTTGTCAAAGGCTTTTTCTACATACCCTGAGATCATCATATGCTTTTTACCTTTCAGTTTGTTAATACACTGTATCACATTGATCGATTTCTGTATATTGAAGAATCCTTGCATCCCTGGTATAAACCCAACTTGATCATGGTTTATGAGCTTTTTAATGTGTTGCTGAATTCTGTTTGCTAAAATTTTGTTGAGGATTTTTGCATCTATGTCATCAGTGATATTGGCCTGTCGTTTTATTTTTTGTGTTGTCTTTGTCTGGTTTTGGTATCAGGGTGATGGTGGCCTTCTAGAATGAATTTGGATGTGTTCCTTCATCTAATTTTTTGATAGAGTTTTAGAAGGATAGGCATTAGCTCTTCTCTAAATGTTTGATAGAATTCTCCTGTGAAGCTCTCTGGCCCTGGGCTTTTGTTTCTTGGGAGATTTTTGATCACAGCTTCAACTTCAGCACTTGTAATTGGATTCTTCGTAATTTCTATTTCTTCCTGGTTCAGTCTTGGAAGATTGAACTTTTCAGGTTATCTATTTTATGGCCATATAGTTGTTTATAATAGTCTCTTATAATCCTTTGCATTTATGCCTTGTCAGTTGTAGCATCTCTTTTTCCTTTCCAATTCTGTTGACTTGATTCTTCTCTCTTTTATTTTCTTGATGAGTCTGCCCAAAGGCCTGTCAATTTTGCTTCTCTTCTCAAAGAACCAGCTCCCAGTTTCATCAATCCCTACTATTTTTCCTTTCACTTCTTTTTTGTTTATTTCTGCTCTGATATTTATGATATCTTTCCTTTTACTAATTTTGGGGCTTTTTTTGTTCCTCTTGTTCCAGTTGTTTTAGGTGCAAAGTTTGGCTGTCTATTTTATGTTTTTCTTGTATCTTGAGATAGGATTGTATTGCTATAAACATCCCTCTGAGAACCACCCCTGCTGCATTCCACAGGTTTTGAGTTGTCGTGTTTTCATTGCCATTTGTTTCTAAAAATTTTTCTGATTTCCCTTTTGACTTCTTCAGTACCTGTTAGTTGTTTAGACATGTGTTGTTTAACCTCCATGTGTTTGTGTTTCTTACACTTTTTTTCTTGTAACTGATATCTAATCTCATAGCATTGTGATCAGAGAAGATGCTTGATATGATTTCAATTTTCTATTCTTTTATTGCCTATAACTCTTTTTTTAATTCATTTATTTTAATTGGAGGCTAATTACTTTACAGTACTGTAGTGGTTTTTGCCATACATTGACATGAATCAGCCATGGGTGTACATGTATTCCCCATCCTGAGCCCCCCTCTGACCTCCCTCCCTATACCATGCCTCTGGGTCATCCCAGTACTTAAATTTACTGAGGTTTGATTTGTGACCCAAGATGCAGTCTGTCCTGGAGAATGTTCCATGTGCACTTGAAAAGAAGGTGTATTCTTCTGCTTTTGGAAGGAATGTCTGGAAGATAGCAGTGAGATTCATCACATCTAATGTTACACTTAAGACTTGTGTTTCCACTGGTCAACCACTTGTAAAAGAATGAAACTAGAACACTTTCTAACACCATACACAAAAATAAACTCAAAATAGATTAAAGATCTAAATACAAGACCAGAAACTATTAAACTCCTAGAGGAGAACATAGGCAAAACACTCTCCGACATAAATCACAGCAGGATCCTCTATGACCCACCTCCCAGAATATTGGAAATAAAAGCAAAAATAAACAAATTGGACCTAATTAAACTTACAAGCTTTTTCACAACAAAGGAAACTATAAGCAAGGTGAAAAGACAGCCTTCAGAATGTGAGAAAATAGTAGCAAATGAAACAACAAAGGATTAATCTCAAAAATATGCAAGCAACTCCTGCAGCTCAATTCAAGAAAAATAAATGACCCAATCAAAAAATGGGTCAAAGAACTAAACAGACATTTCTCCAAAGAAGACATACAGTTGGCTAACAAACACATGAAAAGATGCTCAACACTACTCATTATCAGAGAAATGCAAATCAAAACCACAATGAAGTACCATTACACGCCAGTCAGGATGGCTGCTATCCAAAAGTCTACA